>NC_054701.1:49380691-49405691 GCF_016097555.1 Gigantopelta aegis
CAAAATCTACCTTTTTTTATGGACTCTTTCAAATGTTAACCAGCCTCGGTGATGTCGTGGTTAAGCCATTGGACATAAGGCTGGAAGGTACTGAGTTTGTAGCCAGGTATCGGCTCTAACCCAGAGTGAATTCTAACAACTCAATGAGTAGGTGCAAGACCACTACACCCTCTTCTCTCTCACTATCCACTAATCCAGTGTCCTGGACACGCAGCCCAGAGTGCTAAGGTGTGTGTGCCCAGGACAGCATGCTTGAACCTTAATTGGATATAAGCACGAAAATAACTTGAAATGAAAATGTTAACTGGTATGGAATATAGTCTCTCTAAATGGGATACCTCTTAAAAGTGGACATTCCAAAGGTATCCAGTTAAGAGTGGTTTCACTGTATATGGAATGGGAAGTAAATATACAAGCATGTATACACCTGCTGATGATACATATTTGATGCCGTTATCATTTGCGACATTATTGCTCCTGCATCTGTGGTCATCGATATTCTTATCAGTGTACAAGCAGACCTTGATCAAAACAATGGCAGAAACATAATTACAGTTAAGTTAGTTGTATTGTTTTTTCTTGCCCACTGAACAGGGTTATCCAGCTTTTGCACGGTGCTAGAAAAATCTGTTTGACCCTAGGGCTAGATAAATCTGTTTGACCTGAGGGCTAGATAAATCTGTTTGACCTGAGGGCTAGACGATTTCTACACACGCATGAGGCCATAACTCATGTTTTACAACGATTGATGTCGGAACTCATGGTTTTCAAAATTCTTTTTGCCATTTCACATTGTATTATTGTTTTAAAAATATTTAAACAAATTAATATTTTCAACTTTATATTTATTAAGTTGTTGCATTTTTATGTCGTTCCATAAGTTGGACTATATTTTTCAGCGTATGATTAAATGAGTTTCATTGTTTGCAGATAAAATGTTTACGAATTGTTCAACAATAAACAAACCGTACATAGCTGACAAAATTAATGTTTTGTTACTGTAATTAAATGGGCAAAAAAAGAATCAATCACCATTGTCAGGTATAGATACGGCAATTCCAACCTTGGCTCCTCACAAAAAAAAAATGTCCGTCGGGTTGGATTAGCCTTATCTATACCTCACAACAGTGATAGATTCTATTAGTCTATCACTACTCATTCATGGCACTTCAGCCATCTGTACGAGGCATATTTGACAGATTTCAGACTAGTGATACAGACAGACAGACGGACAGATAGTTTATTAAAGTCTCACCTCATTACAACAATAAAATTTAGCATATACATAAAAGCAAGATAAATTATAAAATTGTAATGAGCCACTCTATGTGACTGATGTGTACAGAAGGCCATGGTATGTGGTTTCCTATCATATGAAAGATCAGAAGTAGTTAATCAATAATTGCAAGTTTCACACTGAGCCATTAACACTGTCTGTCAGCCCAGGCAACCGAGATGTATGCCAATTAGTATTACTCTCATTGTCTTAAAATATGAAACAAAACTTTTCAGTTTCTATGATTATCTATGATGTCAAGTCATTTTCTACTCTACTAAACTTATGACATAAACTTCTATCTTCTAAGTTCTTCACATTGTTACCTATCATGACACGCTCACTTTTGAACTCGCCAGGCTTCCTCATCCTCGGCTTTCTGTCCACAACAGAGATCAAATTTAACAACGGCACCTGCTGTAGTTGCAATATAATTTGCTGTTGGTCAGGGTTTTCACTGATGGCAGTTTTTTTGCAGACGGATAGAAATTATTGATATCAGTTGAAGGGACTCTTTTTGGTTTTTATATATGTTGCAAAAGTTACCAATTTAAAATTGTCATAGGCAGGTTCAAAATTGCCATTTGTGAGCATTTTACTTACGCAAAAAATATTTGAAGATTACCATAGGTATCAAATTCTGAAGTTCAAGCCCGGCACAACACAACGTGATGATAACCAGTTGTAGTAGTAGGTGATGACAAGTACCTCTTTGCAATTCTAGAAGAGACTGCAGAGGTGGAGCCAAGGGTGATATTAGGGGACTTTCCCCCCTCCTTTTTTTTTCTCTCTTAATTTTTTTTTTATTGGGATTTTTTTTTAATGAGTTGGTCCAGGTGCCCTTTTCCCTTTAGTCCCCCTTCCTCCCAAAACTA
This sequence comes from Gigantopelta aegis, assembly GCF_016097555.1. Lineage (NCBI taxonomy): Eukaryota > Metazoa > Mollusca > Gastropoda > Neomphalida > Peltospiridae > Gigantopelta > Gigantopelta aegis. Next base: position 49,382,843 of record NC_054701.1, read on the forward strand.
TTCCTGGATCAGCCTCTGGACTGTGGAATACACTGAGTTGAGAAATACGTGCCTCAAAACATAAGAATCTCATATCCTTTGTCTAATATTCATTCATATATTAGGGTTATTTAGTTTATGAATTATAAACACTAAAGTATTCATTAAAGTATTATATAAGTATTAGTAGATGTTAAAATGAAGATATGGGGCCTAATTAAAAAATTTATTATATATTTTTTAAATTGTATTGCAAAGTATTTAGTTAGTGTTGTCCTATCTTGGCCCCTCCAAAAACAATGAATAACCACAAGTTTTAAATTGTTAATCAAACACTAGATCTGTCAGATATTAGCTTAGACCGGGTTCAGTAATCATGTATATACAGCCATTTAACAGTATTTGAAAATGTTAGCGCTTAGGATGTCCAAAAACATGAAAAAACAAGTTCTCATGGATTACTGTGTTCACACTGCCACGGTCACAGGCTGCTCTAATTAGCTGAAGTTCATGTTTGTTTTGTTTAACTACACCACTAGAGCACATTGATTTATTAATCATCAGCTATTGGATGTCAAATATTTGGTCAATGTGATATGTAGAGAAAACTTGTTACAGGAAGGGAACTCTATTTATGTGTCCATATCCCAAAGGTTCAGGCACACCCACCCCAGACTTAGCCTCTGACATTGCCAGTTACTAATTCGAGCTACATTTTTTCTAGCAGCAAGGGATATTTGATGTACACAGATAGGACAGCTTATGCTACAGCCTTTGATATACCAGTCATGGGCACTGGTTGAGATGTGGGGGGAGTGGGGGGGGGGGGGGCAAACACACAATCACTGAATAGGTCCACCAAGCACGTCAGATGAGCACTCTACTGATTGAGCTAGATTGCACCCCCAAACCCCACCCCCCACCCCGTAAAAAACATCAATTAAAACACACACACCCCAAAAACAAAACCCAAACCCAAAACAAGAAAAACCTACCAAACAATTGTGGACTATTTTTGTCAACTGTTTACTCATTAACAGTACAATCAGTTTAGGCCAATGATGTGAACATTCCACAAAGGTTGTCTTGTCTAGCACAAAATGGCTGACACCACATCGATCACGTCTTGAGGGCTGGCACTGTTATGTAGCCCACTGTGTCACAATTAATTATTTCAGGTGTCGGATTTCTTTCAAGCACAGCACTATCGTTATGTATAATTTATGACTGCACACCTGATTATTATATACTTGATCAGGGCTCAAATTGCAGCAGAACCCCACCCCACACAGTTACATTTTGTTTTTAATGTTTACAATACATTATGCTAAGACCACCAATGGACACAAATGATGAGTTATGGGTGGGAAACTCAAAGTGTATATAAGGGATTTCTTGCAGGCAAAAAAATCCCAATGAGTCGAAAATAAACGGGGAGTTTTCTTGTCTTTTCTACATTCCCCACCCACTACCAACCCCGGTAGAGCTGCTGGTGCTCTCTTGCATCTGCCAGTGCGGGCAGTCCCTCTTCCCACCCACACCAAACCCTTTTCCTATCCTTGATGGAGGAGCCGGTATGAGCCAACACCTGCACCCATGACAGCCGTGTGCTACAACAGCTTGCTCTGAATGTACATGTTAAGCCCTATGACCTGACCTGAAATTTTCTACATGAAACATGGCTGTTATAATATTTAGAATTTTGACATCTAATACACATTAAATAAAGTTTCTTTCCACTGTCTATTATATCTTTTTATCAAAGGCTGTGGTATGTGCTATCCTGTCTAGGATAGTGCATATAAAAGATCCCTTGCTACTAATGAAAAATTAGTAAGTTACCTCTCTAAGACTCTAAAAATTACCATATGTTTGACATCCAATAGCCAATGATTAATAAATCAATGTGCTCTAGTGGTGTCATTAAACAAAACAAACTAACTTAAAATTATACCTTTATATGTTAAAATATAAACATGAATATAAGCTAAAAATATTAAAAGACTGTGTACAATTTTCAATTGGTACCAAAAGAAAATTTATAAATGAATGTATGAATAAATAAAATAACAACATAAATAAATAAGTAAATCAGACAAGTCACTCCTTCCCACCCCCCCACCCCCCAAAAAGAAAAAACACATAAAACAACCTAACAAAAAAACCCAACACAAACAAAACAAAAAACACAAACAAGACGCCCTGAATAAAATGTACAACAAACTCACAAAAATGGAGAAAAAACTCCAGCTATATAACCAACTGCAGCCCCCCCCCCCCCCCCCAAAAACAAACCAAAACAAACTCAGAAGATAACCAAATGGTACATAACCAATGGGTTTTTTTCATTCTGGCTAATCACCAAATAAACAGTAACTGATTTACAAATAAGGCATACTGTTTACTTTTTCTCCCCTGTTGTTCTGTGAAAGGATCAATCAATACTTCTTGGTTTTGCGCCTGGTACATTTGACACTTCACACAGCAGACAATAGGTTCTCCCTGCAACCTGATCCCACACACTCCTTCAAAGCCAGTTATCTGTGATAGCAAGGATTAGGGAAACACCACTTCAGTAGTTTCACCATTACTTTCACTAGTATGACTGATTTCGGCTGGTTTTCTTGTTATGTTGTTATTTGTTTAGTTTTTGGGGGGGTTTTCTTTATTTTTTTGTGGTGTTCATTTCTGTTCTTTTGCTTTAAAAAAAATCCCTGCTAATTTAGCTTTATCAAGTATGTAGGTTTCTTCAGAAAATGTTGCTATACAGTAGCCAATGATTAATTAGCCCCTACCTGTCCAACTAGAGGTGGTTATAGGTTTTCTCTTCGTCCCGTCCGTCTGTTTGACTTTCTGTCTGTCTGTCTGTCCGTCTGTCTGTCCCACATATAGTTTTTCGCCTTTTTTTCGCAATGCTTCAAGAAATTGAAATCTTGTGTATATAGTTTTATAATGTATAATTACAGATCAAGTTTAATTTTCATAATTATTTACTAATTTTTGACAGAATTATTTCCCTTGAACTTATGAGATACAAAAATGTGTTGGGTCTGGTCGGGGACATGTATTGCTTTTGTAGTACTCTCAGAATGCTTGTTGATCGATGGGCTCTAATGGTGTTGTTAAACAAAGCAGACTTTATTATTCATATGGGTAAAAATATTGTGTTTCACATCAAAGTGTTACATCCCACCAGAACGCAAAGTGTCATGTAACACTTCATGGGCTGCTCTTTTTGATTAGCAGCAAGGGATCTTTTACATTCACCATCCCACAGACAGGGATCGATCCCAGACCGACCGCGCATTGAGCGAGTGCTTTACAACTGGGCTACGTCCCGCCCCCTGACATCAATGAATGACACAAAGTAAAGTTTGTTTTATTTAACGACACCACTAGAGCACATTGATTTTTTTATCTTATCATCGGCTATTGGACGTCAAACATATGGTCATTCTGACACTGTTTTTTAGAGGAAACCCACTGTCACCACATAGGCTACTCTTTTATGACAGGCAGCAAGGGATCTTTTATTTGGGCTTCCCACAGGCAGAATAGTACAAACCATGCCCTTTGTTGAACCAGTTATGGATCACTGGTCGGTGCAAGTGGTTTATGCCTACCCATTGAGTCTTGCGGAGCACTCACTCAGGGTTTGGAGTCAGTATCTGGATTAAAAATTCCATGCCTCAACTGGGATCTGAACCCAGTACCTACCAGCCTGTAGATTGATGGCCTAACCATGACACCATGAATGACACAATGACACACTACAACCTTACTGTAATGTCAGCCAAATGAGATCCATGATATAAATTACAATCAATTATGGGTAATAAATAGGATATTAAATTTGTAGGTGATTTATACTTTTGAAATAAATTTCTCACCACTATAAATAAAAAAAAATCTTATTTTAGGTGAATTAAGTTATTATCACAAAATACTATACAGTGTTATTAGAGAATCATGTGTTTTTAAAAATCATCTCTCTCGCCAGCCAAATGCCGAAAGACCTTAGTTTTTAGAATATCCATTTTCGTACATCTAAAATGTTTTTGGTCATCCTGATGTTTACAAAGCCACCCAATGAATGTTTCATATTTTAAAAAAAAAGTTTTTTTTGTTTAATGACACCACTAGAGTACATCAATTTATTATTCATCGGCAATTAGATATCAAACATTTGGTAATTTGGACTTAGAGAGGAAACCTGGTACATCTTTCCAGTTCTTTTAGTCATCCACCGAAGATTCTCCGATAAAACTTATCTTTTTTCTACTTGTAAATTAAATTATTTGGCTGTATTTTCTTATGGGCATGTAGCAGAAGGTTTAATATTTACATTTCTAAGCAAAAGTTAATAAACAATTTTGGCGTGAAGCCGCCATTATGTAACTTTCAGTTAACACCTTTAAGGCTACTGTATATTTTTACTGGTGTTTATTTGAATATGCCACAATGTTGGCATTGACTAGACCTGTTGATGGAGAGTTAATACAGGAATAGTCAGTGAGATTTTATTTGAGTTCCTGTAAATCATAAAATATTAGCTATCTTAAAATTTAGTGAAATCCAAGTTAGCAACATAAAACTTAGTAAGGTTGTGATATCAGAAACATAAAACTTGGTGAGGTTGTGATATCAGAAACATAAAACTTAGTGAGGTTGTAATATCAGAAACATAAAACTTAGTAAGGTTGTGATATCAGAAACATAAAACTTAGTGAGGTTGTGATATCAGAAACATAAAAAAGAAGAAGCTTAAGTTCTAGGATCAGCTGAAATAATATTTTTGATAAATTTTGATATTGTACAACTTAAATTGAGTCAAAAATTACTATTATGTGATTGCAGAACGTAGCTCAGTGGTACAGCGCTCGCCTGATGTGTGATCAATCTAGGATCGATTCTAGTCAGTGAGCCCATTGGGCTATTTCTCGTTCCAGCCAGTGCACCACGACTGGTATATCAAAGGCCATGGTATGTACTATCCTGTCTGTGGGATGGTGCATATAAAAGATCCCTTGCTGCTAATCGAAAAGAGTAGCCCATGAAGTGGCGACGGCAGGTTTCCTCCCTCAATATCTGTTTGGTCCTTAACCATATGTCCGACACCATATAACCGTAAATAAAATGTGTTGAGTGTGAGTTGTTCAATAAAACATGTCCTTCCTTCCTACTGACTAGTAGTGTTTGCTATCATGTCGGTTTAATCAATAGCAACAGTCTGTTGTATGTATCGTTAAATTTAGCACTATGAAATAGTAACATTCTGTATGCCCTTGGTAATTCGCTAACATTTTGTACTCGCTAAAATGAGTTACAGTATACATGTATTACAACATTAGTAATTTCAGAAAACATGAAGGTTTGTTTTCATTCTTACAATGTTATTCTGTTGTGAGATCTATATCATTATTTTTTTCTTTGTCACAATGTTATTTGGTTGTGAGCAAGCAAAGCCTGATTTCTCCAATTACCGACACCCACGCAGGCTATTTACACTACCCATCTAGATGTTTTAATGCATACTTAGACGCCAGCTGCTAATACCATGGCTATGTGCAGCTAGCGGGAAGGCTTTGACCCGTGATATGATTGACATACCTCTGCCATTAGTAAATCGGCTGGCTCTACTTCACTTACAGAACACTATTGTACACTGAACACTGGTGTCACTTAAACTGCTGGTAAAGTTTCCTTCAGATTAATTGTTCAACTGAGCTATGATAGATTGTAGGATCGATTTTACATGTTCTTTTTTCTTTCTTTTTTTGTTTTTTACTTTTTTTTTCTCTGATCCCAATATTAAAATGACCAGACACACATTGCAGGTGCTTATCCAGGATTTTTTAATAGAGGGTGCCCAAAACCTGGTTTTGAAACTAGCATTTAAATGTTCTTGACAGGTGAACAGGGTTCTAAGTTTTCTGTTATATATATTATTTGACTAAAAATAGAGGGGCTTGGGCCCCTTGGGCCTCCACCTGAATCCACTCCTGCAATAACATTTAATATGTACCATCAAAACTGCACTAGCAAACACATGTATTAAGCAGTTACCTGTGTTAAGAGACAACATTTCCAAACGAAACACAATTTGCTTCCCGCTCTTTAGGATTAAAAGGCTTGTTGCATGTAAATAAATTACGTTCTGTGAAATAGTTGTTTGTGATTCATAGCACCGATTATTTATATAGTAAAATGTATGTAGATGTAGACATATCAAAATATGTATGGTATCTTATTTCAGGTGAGAAGGTGCTCAAAGTGATGGGTTTATAATGTTGAAATTACCTGCATAACTGCATTTGAACTTCCCAATTACAATTCAGCAGCTCGCAGTTCAGGATGATTGTAAGGGATTCCATCCAAGAAATGGTGAAAAGGTTGTATGTGTTTGTCTCCCCCTATAACAGGTTAAAATTTAACCAGTCCAAGTAGTCTGGTGGGGGGATGCCCCTGAGTATCACAAGGACCGTTTCAGTGGTTTTTTCTTTCATTTTTTAATTTCTTTAAGGGATTTATTTTCGTAATAAGGGGTGGGACGTAGCCCAGTGGTACAGCGTTTGCTCGATGCGCAGTCGGTGTGGGATCGATCCCCGTCGGTGGGCCCATTGGGCTATTTCTCATTCCAGCCAGTGCACCACGACTGGTATATCAAAGGCCGTGGTATGTACTACCCTGTCTGTGGGATGGTGCATATAAAAGATCCCTTGCTGCTAATTGGAAAGAGTAGTCCATGAAGTGGCGACAGTGGGTTTCCTCTCTCAATATCTGTGTGGTCCTTAACCATATGTCTGATGCCATATAACCATAAATAAAATGTGTTGAGTGCATTGTTCTTTCTTTTTTATTTCCGTAATAAATTTTGTGGCTAATATATAATAATACAAAATAATAAATAACACTTTAGAGAATGCTGCCATCTTAAAGTTCCTAACCATACCGATCTGTGAAACTAGCTAAGTGATTAGTACTAACTGATACCGATATGATTAGCTATCGGTATTCGTAACAGTAATGGTGTGTTTACAAAACCTCTCCAATATCTTGAATGGCTCCTCATAATCTAAATTAGAGGAGCAATTAATCACTCCCCTCCATTTTTTCCCCATTTGAAATCTATTACTTGTGTTGAGAATACACATCAACACTTCTGTCTGGTTTATCCTGTTTATCTTTATGTGGTACATACGTCATTAAGTAAGCACACGAAATCCCCAGTGTAATTTACACCCAGTAATACAGCCTGTAGCAGCTGTTCACACCTGTACACATCTAATTCTCTCTCATTGACTTGTTCATCTCTGGGGGGGGGGGGGGGGGGGGGGGTATTTAGCTCAGTCGGTTGAGTGCTTGCTTGGGGTGCTTGCGTTGCAGGATCAAACCACCTCGGTGGATCCATTCAACTGATTGTTTTTTTTTATCTTATTCTAACCAGTGCACCACAATTGGACAAAGGCCGTTGTGTGTGCTTTCTTGTGTGTGGGAAAGTGCATATAAAAGATCCCTTGCTTCATTAGAAAAAATGTAGCAGATTTCCTCTGATGACTACGAGTTACAATTACCAAATGTTTGACATCCAATAGCTGGTGATTAATCAATCAATGTGCTCTAGTGGTGTCATTGAACAGCACAGTCGGTCTGGGATATATCCACGTCGGTGGGCCCATTGGGCTATTTCTCATTCCAGCCAGTACCACAAAGGCCATGGTATGTGCTATCCTGTCTGTGAGATGGTGCATATAAAAGATCTCTTGCTACTAATAAAATAATGTAGCAGGTTTCCTGTTTAAGACTATATGTCAAAATGACCAAATGTTTGACATCCAATAGCCAATGATTAATAAATCAATGAGCTCTAGTGGTCTCGTTAAACTAAACAAACTTTTTGTTCACCTCTGTTCTAGAAACACAGACAAGTTATATGTCCAGAACAATAATCAATCTATCTTTTTTTCTTTTCTTTTCAAAATGCCCAATATGGTTTTGACTTTCGTTGAAAACAAGCTTTCTGATGCCGATTTATTTTTGTGCTTATTCAGACATGGATCCAGGGGTTAGTGTGCTGGAGGTTTAAACTTTATGGTACTGTGGAAATAGTCGATATAATGCTTGTTAGATTACTTTGGAATACTGTAGGTGCCCCCCTTTTTGGACGTTGCCCCCCTTCTCTAGCCCAGTGGTAAAGTGCTCGGATGAGGCACTGTTGGGGTAAGATCAATGCCAGTCGGTGGGCCCATTAGGCTATTTCTTTTGCAAGCCAGTGCTCCACAGCTGATGTAACAAAGGCTGTGGTGTGTACTATCCTGTCTGTGAGATGCTGCATATGAAAGATTCCTTGCTGCTAATAGGAAAGAGTAGCCCATGGCGTGGTAGGGGCAGGTTTCCTCTCTCATTATCTTAACCATATGTCCATTGACATATAACATTACATAAAATGTGTTGAGTGTGTCATTAAATAAAACATTCCTTCCTTCCCTTCCTAAAACATATCCACCTAAAATTCAGCACATCTCAGGCTGGTTGGCTAAGATATGCATTAATAGGCAGTTGGGGTTGGGATCGATCCCTGTCGGTGGGCCCATTGGGCTATTTTTTGTTCCAACCAGTGCACAATGACTGGTATCTCAAAGACCGTGGTATGTGCTATCCTGTCTGTGAGATGGTGCATATAAAAGTTCCCTTGCTACTAATAGAAAAATGTAGTGTGTTTCCTCTCTAAGACTATATGTCAGAATTACCAAATGTTTGACATCCAATAGCCGATAATAAATAAATCAATGTGCTCTAATGGTGTCGGTAAACAAAAGCAAACAACTAATAAGTAGTTGTTAGATAATATTAGTAGGAGTTGGATCCAATGCTATAATGCGAACCCAGCACCTACCAGCCTTAAGATAAGCATGAACATAATTGTGGTAATCAAGGGAGGATCCAGGGGAGGGTGCTGGACATTTCAAAGTACCCTTAAAATTTCAAGTGTGTAGCAAAAGAATAAAATACATTCATTTGTGTTTAGTGGTGATCGTATGATATCTTCAAAGGCATGGTGGTGTGATGGAGTATTGTCATATATTGTGAAGTTAGCGTACTTTTAAATACTGTAGGTGCTATTTTTAAATGTTACATCCATCCTTGAATACTGTAGATGTCATTTTTAAATGTTGCACCCCCTCCCTGGAAAAATCATACATCTGCCCCTAATAATGTAAATGAGAATCCATTGTACCTATTTAAATTAATATTAATAATTACTATAACACTTTTAAACAGACAGGACAGCACATACCATGACCGTTAATATTCCAGTCTGATTTCAGTCTAGGTTTTTTTTTTATCTTGTCATTTCTTGCAATCCCTTGCTCCTCCCCAACTGCATGTGATCATAATTGCAGTTAAACATATACTAGTGGGGTGGGGGTGGGGGGGAGAGGGAGGGAAGAGGGCCATCCTTAGCAAACTGTGATGCCACATAATACACCCAGACTAATTTTATACCCTTGGTTAATCCTGAACATGAAGCATGTAAATTCCACAGCAGCTTGTGTCATTGTGTAATGTTAGCTGCCTATCAGCCACACAGCCCTGTGTGTGTAAATACAATGTGAGCCAGCTCTTCAACTGTGACAGCAAACCAGCACAGAATGAGTTTCTTACTGCAAGTAGTCACCACCAAACCAGCACAGAATGAGTTTCTTACTGCAAGTGGTCACCACCAAACCACCACAGAATGAGTTTCTTACTGCAAGACGTCACCACCAGCACAGAATGAGTTTCTTACTGCAAGTGGTCACCACCAAACCAGCACAGAATGAGTTTCTTACTGCAAGTCGTCACCACCAAACCAGCACAGAATGAGTTTCTTACTGCAAGACGTCACCACCCAGCACAGAATGAGTTTCTTACTGCAAGTGGTCACCACCAAACCAGCACAGAATGAGTTTCTTACTGCAAGTGGTCACCACCAAACCAGCACAGAATGAGTTTCTTACTGCAAGTGGTCACCACCAAACCAGCACAGAATGAGTTTCTTACTGCAAGTGGTCACCACCAAACCAGCACAGAATGAGTTTCTTACTGCAAGTTGTCACCACCCAGCACAGAATGAGTTTCTTACTGCAAGTTGTCACCACCAAACCAGCACAGAATGAGTTTCTTACTGCAAGTTGTCACCACCAAACCAGCACAGAATGAGTTTCTTACTGCAAGTAGTCACCACCAAACCAGCACAGAATGAGTTTCTTACTGCAAGTAGTCACCACCAAACAAGTGCAGAATGAGTTTCTTACTGCAAGTGGTCACCACCAAACCAGCACAGAATGAGTTTCTTACTGCAAGTGGTCACCACCAAACCAGCACAGAATGAGTTTCTTACTGCAAGTGGTCACCACCAAACCAGCACAGAATGAGTTTCTTACTGCAAGTGGTCACCACCAAACCAGCACAGAATGAGTTTCTTACTGCAAGTGGTCACCACCAAACCAGCACAGAATGAGTTTCTTACTGCAAGTGGTCACCACCAAACCAGCACAGAATGAGTTTCTTACTGCAAGTGGTCACCACCAAACCAGCACAGAATGAGTTTCTTACTGCAAGTGGTCACCACCAAACCAGCACAGAATGAGTTTCTTACTGCAAGTGGTCACCACCAAACCACCACAGAATGAGTTTCTTACTGCAAGTGGTCACCACCAAACCAGCACAGAATGAGTTTCTTACTGCAAGTGGTCACCACCAAACCAGCACAGAATGAGTTTCTTACTGCAAGTGGTCACCACCAAACCACCACAGAATGAGTTTCTTACTGCAAGTGGTCACCACCAAACCACCACAGAATGAGTTTCTTACTGCAAGTGGTCACCACCAAACCACCACAGAATGAGTTTCTTACTGCAAGACGTCACCACCCAGCACAGAATGAGTTTCTTACTGCAAGTGGTCACCACCAAACCAGCACAGAATGAGTTTCTTACTGCAAGTGGTCACCACCAAACCAGCACAGAATGAGTTTCTTACTGCAAGTAGTCACCACCAAACCAGCACAGAATGAGTTTCTTACTGCAAGTAGTCACCACCAAACCAGCACAGAATGAGTTTCTTACTGCAAGTGGTCACCACCAAACCAGCACAGAATGAGTTTCTTACTGCAAGTAGTCACCACCAAACCAGCACAGAATGAGTTTCTTACTGCAAGTAGTCACCACCAAACCACCACAGAATGAGTTTCTTACTGCAAGTGGTCACCACCAAACCAGCACAGAATGAGTTTCTTACTGCAAGTAGTCACCACCAAACCAGCACAGAATGAGTTTCTTACTGCAAGTGGTCACCACCAAACCAGCACAGAATGAGTTTCTTACTGCAAGTGGTCACCACCAAACCAGCACAGAATGAGTTTCTTACTGCAAGTGGTCACCACCAAACCAGCACAGAATGAGTTTCTTACTGCAAGTGGTCACCACCAAACCAGCACAGAATGAGTTTCTTACTGCAAGTGGTCACCACCAAACAAGTGCAGAATGAGTTTTTTACTGCAAGTGGTCACCACCAAACCAGCACAGAATGAGTTTCTTACTGCAAGTGGTCACCACCAAACCAGCACAGAATGAGTTTCTTACTGCAAGTAGTCACCACCAAACCAGCACAGAATGAGTTTCTTACTGCAAGTGGTCACCACCAAACCAGCACAGAATGAGTTTCTTACTGCAAGTTGTCACCACCAAACCAGCACAGAATGAGTTTCTTACTGCAAGTGGTCACCACCAAACAAGTGCAGAATGAGTTTTTTACTGCAAGTGGTCACCACCAAACCAGCACAGAATGAGTTTCTTACTGCAAGTGGTCACCACCAAACCAGCACAGAATGAGTTTTTTACTGCAAGTAGTCACCACCAAACCAGCACAGAATGAGTTTCTTACTGCAAGTGGTCACCACCAAACCAGCACAGAATGAGTTTCTTACTGCAAGTGGTCACCACCAAACCACCACAGAATGAGTTTTTTACTGCAAGTAGTCACCACCAAACAAGTGCAGAATGAGTTTCTTACTGCAAGTCATCAAGTCGTCTCCACCAAACCAGCACAGAATGAGTTTTTTACTGCAAGTAGTCACCACCAAACAAGTGCAGAATGAGTTTCTTACTGCAAGTCATCAAGTCGTCTCCACCAAACCAGCACAGAATGAGTTTTTTACTGCAAGTAGTCACCACCAAACAAGTGCAGAATGAGTTTCTTACTGCAAGTCATCAAGTCGTCACCACCAAACCAGCACAGAATGAGTTTCTTATTGCAAGTCGTCACCACCAAACCAGCACAGAATGAGTTTCTTACTGCAAGACGTCACCACCCAGCACAGAATGAGTTTCTTACTGCAAGTTGTCACCACCAAATCAGCACATAATGAGTTTCTTACTGCAAGTTGTCACCACCAAACCACCACAGAATGAGTTTCTTACTGCAAGTTGTCACCACCAAACCGCCACAGAATGAGTTTCTTACTGCAAGTCGTCACCACCAAACCACCACAGAATGAGTTTCTTACTGCAAGTCGTCACCACCAAACCGCCACAGAATGAGTTTCTTACTGCAAGTCGTCACCACCAAACCACCACAGAATGAGTTTCTTACTGCAAGTCATCACCACCAAACCGCCACAGAATGAGTTTCTTACTGCAAGTCGTCACCACCAAACCAGCACAGAATGGGTATATATTTAATATGAATATCTCATTTCAATATTTGGTAATAATGTTTATGAGAAATTCTTTTCAAATGAAATTACTGATAAATTTATTTCTCATTCAACCAGTGCACAATGACTGGTATGTGAAAGGCTGTGGTATGTGCTATCCTGTCTGTAGGATGGTGCATATAAAAGATCCCTTGCTACTAATGGAAATATGTAGCAGGTTTCCTCTCTGTGACTGTCAAAGTTACCATATATTTGACATCCAATAGCCGATGATTAATAAATCAATGTGTCGTAAAACAAAACAAACTTATTATTACTGATAAATTCATGAGTAACTTTTCATAATTTCATTTCAATAACTGTTTTTAATATTTGTTTATAATTTATTTTTTATACAAAAATGTATTAAATTCTTACATGTAATTTCTTAATAACTGTTTTTAGTACTTATTTATAATGAATAGGTTCAATACTTATTTTTAATGAATAGCTTCAATACTTATTTATAATGCACAGCTTCCATTATAATGAATAACTGGAATACCCACTCTTATTCACCTTTGTTTGATACCCAATAGTTGATATGCGCTTTTGTGTGCTGGGGTGTCATTAAGCATTCATTCATTCATTCATTCATTCATTCATTCATTCATAATTTCATATGACTCATATGAATAACATTTCAGTTCTCATAATGAATAATTTGGTTTAATACTATATCTTGTTCATAATTTTGCATGAAGAATTATAATTTTATATGAATAATTTTATAATACTAATAACTGTTTCATGTTTTGTCAATTAATAATGATATTTCAATTTATTAAAATCAGTGCTGCAGTAAGTGGGAAATATGGGTGAGGTGTGGTAAGTTAAAGGTGGTATTTACAATATCAAATAGACTAAGATAGCGGCAGATCTAAGAGAGGGCCCCAGGAGTCCGGACCCCCTTTAATTTTGTGACAGTTATATATATATACATATTTTTTTTAATGTTTTACATTGGAGAATTTGAGGAATCTCTTTGAGAACCTTTGTGGCCATGTGTCATTGGGGCCCCGCCCTAAATGAATTTTCTGGATCTACCACTGTAAGACAACCTATTACTAATGTTTCTCCAACACTGACAATAAATGTAAGCTTCTTTTGACATATGGTGTTTATTAGTCTTTGCTGTTACTAGCTTATCCATTTACCCTCCAGGACATCTGTTTATCTGTGAACAATAAAATACTACACAAAATGTATTTACTCATGTATGTAATTGTAAGATGGAATACTTGAGATCAGTCTGTTTGTATTAATAACAAATAAAATGTTTTCAATTAGTTTTCAGCAAACGTATAAAAATAAATTAAAAAAAGAAAGAAGAAAGAAAAAGAAAGAAAGAAACAGGAAAGAAGAAGAAAAAAGAACAGAATGTGGAATGCGGAACTGTTTGGTGTGCCCATATCCAACATAGGCTCGGGGCACGCCCGCCGCGGACTTGGCCTCTGACATAGCCAGTGGGCAATTCCGGGGCGGGAGGGAGGAGGGAATGGGGGGGGGAGAACAGAAAGAGAACAACAGTGGGCAGAGCTATTTGTTTGCTACCTGCCTTCCTACTTAAACATTTGCACAAAAGGACTACTACTATACTAACTTACTACGTCTGTTTGTGTCAAAATGGAACCAATGAACTGACATGTAACTCTAATGAATAATGTTGAAATTTATATCACAAAACATTCTTTTTTTTAAATTGCAGTATAAATAAAAAGGTTTCTTTACAAATTACTATCATATTACATAGGTTAAATCTGCTTTTTTAATACAAGAATGAAGACAACTGCTGGAACAGCCAATGTGAAGTACCCACAAGTCTGCCTTTAAACTGCATTTATTGATAACTCAGGTGAAACTACAGATCTAGGCTGTTGCAGTATTTTGTCCTCACACCTACAAAATCAGCTTTAATCTGTACAATTTGATGGTAGTTTGTTAAAGGGACATACCCTAGTTTTTAAACACTAAGGCATATCTTTCACTATTAGAGCCGTTTTTGATAACTGAAATCAAACATTACTTATATTTTATTGTTTAGATTATTCATTTTTGTACAACCAAAGTGTTTCTGGCTATCCTGGTGTTTCTAATACCACAAAATGCATTTTTCATATTTTAAAAAAAGTATGTGTATCTGAGAAGTAACTGTTATGGAGTCGAGTTTTAGTCTATTTTTAAGGGTATTTCAATGTCACAGACTCTTGTTTCACTCTGTTATATCCAAATTTGTTACAGGTTTGTAAATTAACCAAACTTAGTGTCCATTTTTATGGGTTGAAACTAGAGTCTAGGTGAAAATTATGCCGTACTGTTTTAAAACTAGGGTCTGTCCCTTTAAGAAACTTTCATTTTCATAGATTTGTGTTTCAAAAATGCTATGAGAGTTGGTATGGGTTTAAAACTCAATAATACACTGGCGTAGGAAGTGGGTGGGGGGGGGGGAGGGGGCAAGGGGGCCCCCACTTTTCAGATATTTTGCTTTATATTTGCTATATAAGTGTAAAAGTGTGTAAATATAAAAGTGTGCCCCCCCCCCCCCACTTTTTGGCACCTTCCTACGCCACTGTAATATGTATATGAGTTTTAGCATTATACGGTGTATAATTATACGCAAATTTATTGGCTCCCTTTTGCCGCAAACCGACCACAGTGCTACATAAATGATAATGTTAATCAGTAAGAGATGAGATAAACGTACTATAAAAACAGTCCATCACTTCCAATTCTCCTCTTGAAAATATATTCATAACACTTCTTTATGTAAGTTTCCTAAGCTCTTTCTGTATCTGTCAAGCAAGACCACCCATAGGCTTTACAGGAATTATTTTAAAAGAGGGTCATGTTTCACATCACGAAAACAGACTAACAAAACATTCTGTGGAAGTTACGGCAATAGTGGCTTCTATACTTGTAATTATGT
This sequence comes from Gigantopelta aegis, assembly GCF_016097555.1. NCBI lineage: Eukaryota > Metazoa > Mollusca > Gastropoda > Neomphalida > Peltospiridae > Gigantopelta > Gigantopelta aegis. The sequence goes on from NC_054701.1 coordinate 49,398,487, forward strand.
TAAATATCATTTTAACCCATACATTTCAGTAGGGGACCGACTCTATATATATATATTTGTCTGGGGCATGTGACCAGGGCCCCGTTCCACAAAGCGATCTTAGCGCTAAGATGACCTTAAGTGCATATGTTAGCTGTGCAGTTATGGTGATCTTAGCGCTAAGATGACCTTAAGTGCATATGTTAGCTGTGCAGTTATGGTGATCTTAGTGCTAAGATCACCTTAAGTGCATATGTTAGCTGTGCAGTTATGGTGATCTTAGCGCTAAGATCACCTTAAGTGCATATGTTAGCTGTGCAGTTATGGTGATCTTAGGGTCCAGGCATGGATCCTCTTTTCGTGATACCTACCAGAATTATTCCTCCCTAATATGTCGTACTAGTATTCCCTTTAGCATAACGGGGTATGTTCTCTCTCCCACCAAATTGGCGGGCTCATTGCAGAGCCGTCGGAAGCGGTACGACCGGTACGGCTATAGCTGTACCACTTTTTGTGTCAGGAACATTTTTTTTCCTCTTCCTTAGTACTCGCTTAGTATAGATCTCATCATATACATTGCTTTCATGGTGTACCAACTTTTAATTGATTCCCAAGCTCCTGCATAGGGATATTTCTCATTCCAGCCAGTGCACCATGACTGATATATCAAAGGTTATGGTATGTGCTATCCTGTCTGTGAGATGATGCATATAAAAGATCCCTTGCTACTAATTGAAAAATGTAGCGGGTTTCCTCTCTAAGATTATATGTCAAATTTACCAAATGTTTGATATCCAATAGCCGATGATTAATAAATCAATGTGCTCTAGTGTCGTTAAAGAAAACAAACAAACTTTTGTTCTCTCTCCAATAAAACAAATCCTGTATTTGCCCCCCCAGTACCCTGGTACATATACACATGTATATAGGGATAAGAAGAGAATGAATGAGATCTTTCATTGTACAGAATGCATCTACATCTTATTTCCAGTAAACCCTTTGGCACGTACAGAATGTACCTGCATCTGTGCCTTATTTCCAGTAAACCCTTTGGCACGTACAGAATGTACCTGCATCTGTACCTTATTTCCAGTAAACCCTTTAGAACGTACAGAATGTACCTGCATCTGTATCTTATTTCTAGTAAACCCTTAGCACGTACCGAATGTACCTGCATCTGTATCTTATTTCCAGTAAACCCTTTGGCACGTACGGAATGTACCTGCATCTGTACCTTATTTCCAGTAAACCCTTTGGCACGTACAGAATGTACCTGCATCTGTACCTTATTTCCAGTAAACCCTTTAGAACGTACAGAATGTACCTGCATCTGTATCTTATTTCTAGTAAACCCTTAGCACGTACCGAATGTACCTGCATCTGTATCTTATTTCCAGTAAACCCTTTGGCACGTACGGAATGTACCTGCATCTGTACCTTATTTCCAGTAAACCCTTTGGCACGTACAGAATGTACCTGCATCTGTACCTTATTTCCAGTAAACCCTTTGGCACGTACAGAATGTACCTGCATCTGTACCTTATTTCCAGTAAACCCTTTGGCACGTACAGAATGTACCTGCATCTGTACCTTATTTCCAGTAAACCCTTTGGCACGTACAGAATGTACCTGCATCTGTACCTTATTTCCAGTAAACCGTTTAGAATGTACCTGCATCTGTATCTTATTTCCAGTAAACTGTTTAGAATGTACAGAATGTACCTGCATCTGTACCTTATTTCCAGTAAACTGTTTAGAACGTACCTGCATCTGTATCTTATTTCCAGTAAACTGTTTAGCATGTACAGAATGTACCTGCATCTGTATCTTATTTCCAGTAAACTGTTTAGCACGTACAGAATGTACCTGCATCTGTATCTTATTTCCAGTAAACTGTTTAGAATGTACAGGACTCCCAAGCGAACTAGCGATGAGACTAGACATTGTTTCGTGTGCTCTCAACCTACCCCCCCACCTGGGGGGATTGATGGCTAGCTACGGCTTGCTGTTGGAATACCGCGTCACGTACACCGGGTCACGGGCAACCGTGACCTTGGTGTACGGGGACGCAGTTTCAAACAAGAGGAAGAGGACAAGGAAGAAGAAACGTGCGCCAGGGACAGCTCAGGCGGGGACAAAGCTGGTGGCTCAACCGCCAGCGGCGGTCCCGTCTGCGTCGCTGCCCCCACCACGACCAATCCAGATGGAGCGGAAGGAGACGACTCGTCAACCGACCGCACCGACCGTTCAGAAGCGGAAAGAGAAGCATCCCAGTGCACCACGGCCCGCATCACCTGTTCTCGCCCGTCGCTCATCAGCGTCGAGACCCCCATCCACGGGGGACTCCGCGATGGCGACATTGGATGTTGGAGTTGCCAAGCGGAAGGCCGTGACTCCCCCCGGGGGACCAACCAGCCAAGACGCGGCCTTCTGCTTCCGCCAGGGACCAGTGGCAGCTCTCGAAGTCAAAGATCAAGAGCCAGTATGCCAAGTACGTGGTCTGTGACGTCTCGGATCCCTACAAACTGCCAGGCGGGATCCAAGAGGAAACATTTAGGACCTTCCAGGATGGCAACGAGATCACCATCCATCCCGGGGATCTACGGGGAATCGGGCAGGTCCTGGTCATTACTTCGCGCCGGGATGGCTTGTACAGGCAAGGGATCCTCTACAAAGAGATGGACAATCACACCGTTCACAGGATAATCAAGATCATCGCCGGCGCCCAGTACCTCCCACTGACCCAACGCCTCTGGGCGCACGACTTCAGGAAGTTGGTGCCCCATTTCAACAACAGCTACACCATCTCCTCCCCGTAGACGCTAACCTTAACTAGGACAGGTAACCTCCTTTTTGGGCTTAGTTGGACTTTAAATACCTTTCGATCGAGTTTCAAAATTCTTATGTTTATTTTTTTATAAATAGTCCAACGCTTTTTACTTTGGCGCCCGTTCAATTGCTCAAATCACCTTAAAACCTTTTCGGCCAAGCAGTCAAACTTATTTTTGGGTTTAAATTCTTAGTCCGGACATGATGTTAGGTGCAGGTATTCTCTGTAGTTATATGTTTTCCTAGTTAGACCCGAAGGAATCGAAATTCAGCCAGTCAGAACACGGCCCATTTTCGGTGTCTACTAGTCTGTCCGCGCAGTCGCTGGACGCTACTAAATACTTATTAAAAATTCTGCCCACTTCAAACTCATCCCCCCCCCCCCTTGTCCTAGACTCAGTCACTGGCAAAGGCCAGAGATTAAGCCCATGACAGGCGTGCGTGAAGCTTTCGTGGCATGTATGCACGTTAAAACTTATCAACAACAGAATGTACAGAATGTACCTGCATCTGTATCTTATTTCCAGTAAACTGTTTAGCACGTACAGAAAGTACCTGCATCTGTATTTTATTTCCAGTAAACTGTTTAGAATGTACAGAATGTACCTGCATCTATATCTTATTTCCAGTAAACCCTTTAGCACCCGTAAAGCCACAGACTCTAGTTTGAACCTGTGGAAATGGTTACTAAGTCTGGTTACTCTACAAACCTGTGAAAATGGTTACTAAGTCTGGTTACTCTACAAACCTGTAACATATCTGGATAAAGTTGTAATGAAGTGAAACTAGTCTGTGATGCTGAAATGGGAAAATATCCTCCAGAAATAAACTAGAGCTCAGCTCCATAACCATTACTTCTCAGAGGTAGGGGGCGGGATGTAGCCCAGTGGTAAAGTGCCCACTCGATGCACGGTGTTCTGGGATCGATCCCCGTCAGTGGGCCCATTGTGCACCACGACCGGTATCAAAGTCCGTGGTATGTACTACCCTGTCTGTGGGATGGTGCATATAAAAGATCCCTTGCTGCTAACTGAAAAGAGTAGTCTATAAAGTGGCGACAGCGGGTTTCCTCTCTCAATGTCTGAAGCCATATAACGGTAGCTAAAATGTGTTGAGTGCGTCGTTAAATAAAATATTTACTTCCTTCCTTCTCAGAGGTATGTGCACCTTAAGAATTATGAAAAAAAAGCATTTTATGGCATTACAAACACAGGATAACCATAAACATTTTAGATGTATGGAACGTTTTAAATACATATTCCAAACAATATAACATTTACAAGTAATGTCCACTTTATATTATCAAAATTGGTTTTAATAGTGACAAACATGCTGTAGTGTTGAAAAACTAGGGTCTGTCACTTGAAAGTTTCCACTTTGTATTCACTCCTGCAGTGATATTTTTAACAAACCTGCTGGGTAACAGCATGGGACGTGTTTTATTCCATGGATCGTCAGTCAACAATACTGATATTAAATAATAAATCATGAACATATCAGACAGCCCGTTTAACACCTTAGTGTTTGTATTCAACTTACATAAAGTCAGACAGTCGACGGGGTCAAGTAGAAATCTTTCTTACAATCTGACAAGTGTTGTTTTTCATTTTCCAACAAGTGTTAAAACAACAGATATTTATAAAGGAATGATTTAATGACACCCCAGCACAAAAACTATATCCACTACTGGCTGTGAAAGACTGTTGGTAAGTTTAAAACGGTTTGAAAAATCAATAGTTTATTCAAACAGAGAGTAAAAAGCTGTAAAAACATTATAAATATTTTATAATACAATAGTAAACAGCATCTCAGCTGGCCTCAGATCACAGTTATCTTTCCATTTATTTGTCCAAATTCCGGAAATTTGTCCCTGCAAGTAGTCTGCTGTTTGACTGTGATTATTTCATGGCAGACAGCTTTGAAGTGGCAACTATTTGACTGAAGTTGACAGTGGAGAGCATGTATTTTGTAAACGTGTGTAACTTGTTGACATTGAACACTTGTTTGTGGTAATTCCAGCCCATGCAGAAGTAGTGCTTTTTGTGTGAAATGGGTGTACTCCGGCCAGGTTTAGTGGGTGTGTTTGTTTAAACCAATATCCTGGGAGAAAGAGCTGGACAACAGCAGGGGTTGTCCTTTTCAGGGTATGTTTCCCTCAGGCAGGCAAAGGTACATACAAAAAATCAATGAGTCTGTTGACATTAATAAAAATGTTATAGCTACTAACGCTATATAGAAACATAGAGTGTAATTAATTGTGGTCTATGGCCAGGTGGGTCAGGTCAATGCACCAAGATTGGTATATCAAAGGCTGTGGTATGTGCTATCCTGTTTGTGGGATAAAAAAGAGTAAAGTTTGTTTTATTTAACGACACCACTAGAGCACATTGATTTTTTATCTTATCATCGGCTATTGGACGTCAAACATATGGTCATTTTGACACTGTTTTGAAGAGGAAACCTGCTGTTGCCACATAGGCTACTCTTTTTTCGACAGACAGCAAGGGATCTTTTATTTGCACTTCCCACAGGGAGGATAGCACAAACCATGGCCTTTGTTGAACCAGTTATGGATCACTGGTTGGTGCAAGTGGTTTACACCTACCCATTGAGCCTTGCGGAGCACTCACTCAGGGTTTGGAGTCGGTATCTGGATTAAAAATCCCATGCCTCGACTGGGATTCGAACCCAGTACCTACCAGCCTGTAGTCCGATGGCTTAACCACTGCGCCACCGAGGCCGGTTTGTTTGTGAGATAGTGCATACTAAAGATCCCTTGCTAGTAATGAAAAAATGTAGTGGGACAATATGTCAAAATTACCAAATGTTTGACATCCAACAGCTGATGATTAATAAATTAATGTGCTCTAGTGGTATTGTTAAACAAAACAAAGTTTAACTTTAACTGAGCTAGATCCCACTGCTGTAACAGTTAATACTGCTGTGATGTAAAATAGGACCAGTCACCCTGAGTGGACATGATTTCACATGCTAACCTGTGCTTAATGACTAGTATATTAAAGACCATGGTATGTGCTGTCATGAGTATGGGGAATATTAATATTAAGAAAACCCCACAATTAAACTTGCTGCTATTTATGTGAAGTAACTTATGTATTTATTGCTGGTTTCCCATTTTCATAATCTCAACTAAGTGCCACAATAACCATAGCTAATACTAGGCTTAACCTACCAACTGTCACGACAGAGTTGGCAACCTCAACGATCGCTCATCTTCTAAAACTGTCAAGTTGCTAGTCTGAGCACTCTTACAACTTGATTCTCTTTGTATACAACTTCTACGACTGATCAGTTGTTAATCTGAGCACACCAGTTGTAAGTTAGGAGTTGGTGAAACTAAAATACAACTGTAGAGTAGGCCAACTTTGTCATGACAGATGATAGCCTGAGACTAGCATTAAACATCATAGTTATAACCACAGTTTAAAATAATATTTTGATGTGGTATTTTGTTTCTAATACTGATACCAACCTTCAGAATATTGCCAGCTGTTTATGCATTGTCTGTAGTTTATATGGTGGTGAGTGTTTCTTTTGTCAGCCTCCTAAGCATGTGCTGAATGTTTTATTTTATCACTTGACACATCTCACATGATCGACTAGGTTTGGTATTCACATGTTTATTACCCATGTGGTTAAAAATATCCACGTAGAACGTAACACTTCAACGTCAAACAATGACGTCGATTTGCCCACTACAACCTTGCAGGAACGTCAACCAAACGAATTGAGTGATATATATTAAGATTGATTATTGGTAATAAATAGGATATTAAACTTGTTACCATTTCGTATCATGTTTATATTCCTTGTGAAATAATTTTTAATGTCACTTCTAAAGCTCATGTCAACTGCAAATGATTTCACTCAGGACATAAACATGATATGAAATGGAAGCTATTTTGATATCCTATAACTATGGTATGTGAGTGGGTGGAAAGAACAATAGAATAAAACATTCCTTTAATGTTAGGTCATTTTAAAATGACTTCAGAACTCATTGACATTGATAAGTAGGCAATTTCATACACATAATTCAGTTGCTTCCATAAGATATAATCCACCATGACTGGTATATTAAAGGCTGTGGTATGTGCTATCCTGTCTGTGCATATAAAAAATATCTTACTATTACTAAAAAATAGCAGGTTTCTTCTCTAAGGCTACATGTCAGAATTGACAAATGTTTGATATTCAATAGTCAATGTTTAATAAATCAATATTAAACAAAAAACAAACTAATATATAATTTTAAATGAAAGCGAAATGAGAACTCAATCTGTATAAACTAGGGAAATTTGGTGGGTATCATGGCGACTCAGTCTTTATAATCATCAACAGCTGAATCGCCAGCAAGGTTGTTTTAGTTTGGTTTT
>NC_054701.1:49408191-49525182 GCF_016097555.1 Gigantopelta aegis
CCATGGTATGTGCTATCCTGTCTCTTACTATTAATAGAAAATGTAACAGATTTCCTCTTTTAGACCATATGTAGAAATTACAAAATGTTTGACATCCGGTAGCTGATGATTAATAAATCAATGTTTGCTCTAGTGGTGTTGTGAAAACCCCCCAAAAACATGTTTCTGGACCCAGCTCCAACTAATCCAATCTTGAATTACTTAGGCTGGTCATGTGAGGTATTTGTGTTTTCATTTTTACTTAATTTCCCCAAATTGCTCCACTAGTCCACCATTCAACCCGTAATCTCGCCTGACCTGGTCAGGCACACCACAGGGGCGTAGTGTCAGGGGGGCGTAGTGTCAGGAGCGTAGTGTCAGGGGCATAGTGTCAGGGGCGTAGTGTCAGGGGCGTAGTGTCATTTGTTTATGGGGAGGATGTGATAAAACAAGGAAATAAAATAAAGACAAAAACAAAACAGCTGGGGCAAAAATATTTTTTCTGTTTTGAAAGAAAGAAAGAAGTGTTTTATTTAACGACACACTCAACACATTTTATTTATGGTTATATGGCATCAGACATATGGTTAAGGACCACACAGATTTTTTTAGAGGAAACCCGCTGTCGTCACATAGGCTACTCTTTTACAACAGGCAGTAAGGGATATTTTATTTGCGCTTCCCACAGGCAGGATAGCACAAACCATGGCCTTTGTTGAACCAGTTATGGATCACTGGTCGGTGCAAGTGGTTTACACCTACCCATTGAGCCTTGCAGAGCACTCACTCAGGGTTTGGAGTCGGTATCTGAATTAAAAATCCCATGCCTCGACTGGGATCCAAACCCAGTACTTACCAGCCTGTAGACCGATGGCCTAACCACTATGCCACCGAGGCCGGTCCTCTGTTTTGAAGTAAAAGCCTGACTCGTATTAATACAGCCACACCCTACAATAATCAGCACCAAGTATCGATAAAACGGGTACAGCTATCTTCTAATCTGAATACACAGTGATAAACAGTGTCAGGGACAGAATTTAGCTCAGTCGATTGAGTGCTCGCTTGAGATGCTTGCGTCGCAGGATCAAACCACCTCGGTGTATATCCATTAAACTGATTGTTTTTTTCTCATTCCAACCAGTGCACTACAACTTGTCAAAGACTGTGGTATGTGCTTTCCTGTCTGTGGGAAAATGCATATAAAAGATCCCTTGCTGCATTAGAAAAAAAATGTAGTGGGTTTCCTCTGATGACTACGAGTCAGAATTACCAAATGTTTGATATCCAATAGCCGATGATTAATGAACGAATGTGCTCTAGTGGTGTCTTTAAACAAGCATAAACTATTAGTGATATCAGGTACCATGACTTCTTGATTATGGATTAACATCATCACAAGTGAGATATTTCAAACACATATTTTAAAATATATATATTGTATATACCAGTTGTTGTTACTTGTTATTGTTTTGCGAAAAACAACTGTGCAAGTGTTATACTTAATGCCACTCGTATAACAGCAAAATGATGCGGTGCTCTGGCATTTGGGAGGGTAACAGAAACATGTTTGTGGTCAACTTGATTGTTTGCAAAATAGTTGTCCATAAAACTAGGAGTAACATAGCCAACTCGATATTGTTGTCCGTAAAACTAGGAGTAACATAGCCAACTCGATGTTGTTGTCCGTAAAACTAGGAGTAACATAACCAACTCGATGTTGTTGTCCGTAAAACTAGGAGTAACATAGCCAACTCGATGTTGTTGTCCGTAAAACTAGGAGTAACATAACCAACTCGATGTTGTTGTCCGTAAAACTAGGAGTAACATAGCCAACTCGATGTTGTTGTCCGTAAAACTAGGAGTAACATAGCCAACTCGATATTGTTGTCCATAAAACTAGGAGTAACATAGCCAACTCGATATTGTTGTCCGTAAAACTAGGAGTAACATAGCCAACTCGATATTGTTGTCCATAAAACAAGGAGTAACATAGCCAACTCGATGTTGTTGTCCATAAAACTAGGAGTAACATAGCCAACTCGATGTTGTTGTCCATAAAACTAGGAGTAACATAGCCAACTCGATGTTGTTGTCCATAAAACTAGGAGTAACATAGCCAACTCGATGTTGTTGTCCATAAAACTAGGAGTAACATAGCCAACTCGATGTTGTTGTCCATAAAACTAGGAGTAACATAGCCAACTCGATATTGTTGTCCATAAAACTAGGAGTAACATAGCCAACTCGATGTTGTTGTCCATAAAACTAGGAGTAACATAGCCAACTCGATGTTGTTGTCCATAAAACTAGGAGTAACATAGCCAACTCGATGTTGTTGTCCATAAAACTAGGAGTAACATAGCCAACTCGATGTTGTTGTCCATAAAACTAGGAGTAACATAGCCAACTCGATGTTGTTGTCCATAAAACAAGGAGTAACATAGCCAACTCGATGTTGTTGTCCATAAAACAAAGAGTAACATAGCCAACTCGATGTTGTTGTCCGTAAAACAAGGAGTAACATAGCCAACTCGATATTGTTGTCCGTAAAACTAGGAGTAACATAGCCAACTCGATATTGTTGTCCGTAAAACTAGGAGTAACATAGCCAACTCGATATTGTTGTCCATAAAACTAGGAGTAACATAGCCAACTCGATGTTGTTGTCCATAAAACAAGGAGTAACATAGCCAACTCGATGTTGTTGTCCATAAAACTAGGAGTAACATAGCCAACTCGATATTGTTGTCCGTAAAACAAGGAGTAACATAGCCAACTCGATGTTGTTGTCCGTAAAACTAGGAGTAACATAGCCAACTCGATGTTGTTGTCCGTAAAACTAGGAGTAACATAGCCAACTCGATGTTGTTGTCCGTAAAACTAGGAGTAACATAGCCAACTCGATGTTGTTGTCCGTAAAACTAGGAGTAACATAGCCAACTCGATGTTGTTGTCCGTAAAACTAGGAGTAACATAGCCAACTCGATGTTGTTGTCCGTAAAACAAGGAGTAACATAGCCAACTCGATATTGTTGTCCGTAAAACAAGGAGTAACATAGCCAACTCGATATTGTTGTCCATAAAACAAGGAGTAACATAGCCAACTCGATATTGTTGTCCATAAAACAAGGAGTAACATAGCCAACTCGATATTGTTGTCCATAAAACAAGGAGTAACATAGCCAACTCGATATTGTTGTCCATAAAACAAGGAGTAACATAGCCAACTTGATATTGTTGTCCATAAAACAAGGAGTAATATAGCCAACTTGATATTGTTGTCCATAAAACTAGGAGTAATATAGCCAACTTGATATTGTTGTCCATAAAACTAGGAGTAACATAGCCAACTCGATGTTGTTGTCCATAAAACTAGGAGTAACATAGCCAACTCGATGTTGTTGTCCATAAAACAAGGAGTAACATAGCCAACTCGATATTGTTGTCCATAAAACTAGGAGTAACATAGCCAACTCGATATTGTTGTCCATAAAACAAGGAGTAACATAGCCAACTTGATATTGTTGTCCATAAAACTAGGAGTAACATAGCCAACTTGATATTGTTGTCCATAAAACTAAGATTAACATAGCCAACTCGATATTGTTGTATTTTTCACATAATACATGTATATTCCAAAATTATATTGAACTGCATGCAGTAATTAATGATGATGGCCAACCTAAAAAGCTTACAACAATGGAGAAGAAAAAACAACAATTCCGGGACAGAAAAAATCTTTATTAATTAAACACAACTGTACAGAAAAGCTACGACCTTGAGATGTAGGTCATACTCCTAGACCATTTTGCATCATTTCTATAATAATATGTTTTTTCACTAGCAGTTTGAATCGGTTATGAAATGTATCAATACCGAACACTGTTGTTATAATATACTCTTCACAAAAAGTAGGGGTACCTGAAATATTAATGTTAATATCAAATATTTGACTGAACATATGTTTTGACCACAGACATTCTAGTAAAGAACATTCAGGTCAGTTTATCAACACACCCAAACACATTCCATAGTTTGCACGTACATCACGCAGTTGCCCCGTACATGTGTGTGGGGTGTCATTCTCGATTTTGACAATTTCCAGGATGGTCGATTAATCACTGTGGAACATTATTTCTGTCAATCTTTTTCATTCTGTTGATCATACAGTTGTTATTGTTTTGTTTTTATTCATTTTAATTGTTTGAATTTGTGATTTACTGATAAAAAAAAGTCAACTTTCAAATTTAACTTCTGATCCCAATCGTCCTTCAAGATCTTTGGTGGTCATAAAACTTACTGTAATACTGAACTACCGGTTGTAATATTTGCCCAATTAATTCACTATTATCATATAACCATCTAACATACCGTACAATTTTGGCAATTGTAAATTCTTATTAGAGTTCCCCTACTTTTTTTGAAGAGTATATATAGTGGGAATTTCAGCAATTTATAGTGCAAATTTCAACTAGATTGTTACTGTTAGCTACTTTATTCAGAAATTTGTTGAAATATTCTGGATTAATATTCTCCATTAGGTTATATATATATATATATAAACTGTTTGCGACTTTCTAAGAGCGTTGAGGTGTGACGTAGTCCAGTGGTAAAGTGCTCGCCTGATACGCGGTCAGTCTGGGATCGATCCTTATCGGTGGACCCATTTGGCTATTTCTCACTCCAGCCAGTGCACCACGACTGGCATATCAAAGTGGTATGTATCATCCTGTCTGTGGGATGGTGCATATAAAAGATCACTTGCTACTAACAAAAAAATGCAGCGGGTTTCCTCTCTAAGACTATATGTCAAAATTACCAAATGTTTGACATCCAATAACCAATGTGCTCTAGTGGTGTCATCAAACTTTTTTTTTTCTTAGAGCATTATACATAGAGAATAACTGGTTACTGTCTCAAGATATCTGATTTATCCTGAAAATGTTTGGTGAACGCCGTGATTCACATAATAAGTTGACTGTTTTTTCAGAGCACTATGTCCACACATGTTAAATTCCTTTGCACATAAAATATCTATGCAGCAAAACAAAATAGTTCTCAAATAACAACAATTTATATTTCTTATTTTTAAAATATAAATTGTCTTCAAAACAGTTTGTGAAAATGAAAACAATTGACTAGAAATAAAATAATTAATAACTTTGAACAACACAACATTAATTTGCCGATCATAACTAGCGTGAAAGTTCTGTACTAAAAAAACTAGATTTTTGTAGCTAACCTAGTATATCCGTTTAAAAACAGTATTCAAAGAATAAGAAGTTTGTTTTTGTTTAATGACACCACTAGAGCACATTGATTTATTAATCATTGGCTACTGGATGCCAAACAACATTTTTCCATTAGTAGCAAGGGATCTTTTACATGCATGTCAGTTTATGTTTGTGCCTTGATCCAATTAAGTTTCATGCACGTTGTCATGGGCACATGATTTAGCTTTATCCATGTATTTCAAATCAACGGGTAATGGTCAGTGTGCGCATGTGTGTGTGTGTGCGCGTGTGTGCCTCTCTCTGTGTGTGTATGTGTGTGTGTGTGTCTCTGTGTGTGTGTGTCTCTGTGTGTGTGTGTGTGTGTGTATATGTCTCTGTGTGTGTGTATGTGTCTGTGTGTGTGTGTGTGTGTCTCTGTGTGTGTGTGTGGGGGGGTTGGTGGGTGTCAGTGTAGTAATTTTACACCTCACTAAGCCATTAAAACTCTGACACACATAATATACATAGAGATATACTGAAGACAAAGACTACGGGTCAGAATGACTAAATATTTGGCATCCAGTAGCCGACGATTAATTAATCAATGTACTCTAGCTGTGCCATTTTAAATACAAAATAAACTTTAACTTTTCACCCTGTGGCTTAATTCACTAAACTCACGCAATTGTATGATCTTGCAGTGCCATGCAAAAAGACTTGACAAGATGAAGACGGTCAAAGAGAGCATAATAAAGTGTTATGAATTAGACCCCAGTTTAGTGTCTGCTACACCGGTAATTAACAACTTTATACATACACAGAGGTCACCCCCCACCATGCTTTATATATTCAACATTTATACCTAAAAGCAAACATGTTTTTCGTGATAGGGTGTCAGTAAACACGTTCTGCAGTATTAACTGAAATTAATATTTATATATTATGAGCAGCACAAAAGGACACAAATTAATAGGCAGCAATAATGTTTCTTTAAGGTGAAAAGGAATGATTTGTTTTCGCTAGTGTAACACATTTAAATTCAGTTTGGATTAATTCAGGCTACATTGACAACAATAACAACAACAACAACAACAACATGATGATGACGAGGAGGAGGTGGATACAAACTGAAAATTCTTAAATATTTCAAATGAGACCATAGTTTTAAAATAATGCATAGCCATACAGGTTGACATTTTTGTATGGGGGAAGGCTGATTTTTGCTCGAAATAAAAGAAAATGCCCGAATCTGAATAACAACATTATTCATATTAGTATTAATGCCAAACAGCTATGTAGGGTTGCAAACGAATCACTACACATTTTTACCTGTATTGCAGCTAATATAGTGGGTAGAATGATGCAAATACACGGTGAAGTGGTTTCAAGCCAGCTCAGTTTGCCCGAATTTGAGAATTTTCTCCAGCACTAGAGGGGCAGTTACTCCCCCCCCCCCCCCCACCGGCCACCGTCTCGTACGCTTATGAAATAATGTAACAATATTTCCATCAATTATAAATAAATAAATAAATAAATCATTTCCTATCCTTTCGTCTACTTTCTCTTATTATATCTTTCATACTAACCATTTGGTTAATTTCATTCTTTTGATTTAAGTGTGTGTGTGTGTGTGTATATACATATAAACCCCTACTATATATACTATATATATTACAGTCGCCGACATTGTAATATTATATTATTTGTAATTAGAAAAACGCCTCATGAATTAAAGAACTTGAGCCTAAACACATGGAGTATAATAATTACATTTTTATAATAACACTAACGCAAAATGTACTTTTTAAAGCTAGCAAATTTATAGTGTAACTGAATGGGAAAATAAATGAAGTGTTTAACGAATGAAGTAAACTTAGTTTTTCGAGAAACACTCACAACAACAAAGCGTGTATTCGAAACTGCGTTCGCGATCAGATTTGACGTTATGCACAATGTTCGTACCTCATACGGTAACGTCAAAAAAGGTCCAACTGACGCCATCTATTTATAACGTTGTTAAAACCTGTACATTGTATATTAAACCGTTCACTTTAATTTGTCAATAAACATAACTTCAATTGTACTGTATAATTTATGTGTTATAAATACTAGTATAATTATTCTCATTTTATTACACGTACACATATGCATCGCAAATACTTGTCTTAGCGAGCAACGTGACATTTTGGTGTTCATCTTCGCTTACGGAGAATTGGCCATTTTCACATTTGATATTGCTGCAAATGTACATGACAGATTGTACAGGAACAATTGGCTGTTTTCCACGTATTACTTTATACTTTAAGTCTCCCACCTTTGCAAAATACAGTCCCTTCAGCACCACACTCCAGGCCCTATATGTAACATTCCACGCGTCAGTTGCAGTGTGTACTAAAGTTGTTTTAGCGCTACATTTTAACATATTGTATTCTTCTGGTTCATCTAGCGGCGTCGTTAAATAAAACAAAATTTACATTTTTTTTCTTCTGGTTCAGTTCCAGATAAAACAGCGATTATTGACCCCGCTTGATATGATCTGTTTTATTGTTCTGTTCACTTCCTTCAGTACAAGAATGAGTCTCATTCTGAGCTTCCACTGTTTGTACTGCTCCAATCGTAAAACGAGATTGAACTTTAGTAGTAATGCATTTCATTTATAATACCTCTAGTTAACCATGAGATAGAACCATCATTTGAATCCAAGATGGCCACCAAAATGGTCGCCCAAAGAAGAATGTTAGTCAGTCGAGGGCACTGAACCTTACAGTTCGATATCAACCATTGTTCTTTGTAGTTTTTGCATCTGTCGAAGGTACTGATTGAGAACCCAAGGAGTACAAGCTTGGCACATTTTAGCATTTTCAAATATTCAAGATGGCGTCCACGATGGCTGCCAAAACACAGAACTGACAATATATCTGATACAAGTTTGCAATCACCTATTACATAACTGTTGCCTATGACTGGATTTTAGGGTCACGGAATTCAGTTTCAACTACCCCCAACTCAGACCAAGACCACAAAATAATGTATCTTAAGTCTATATGCTATGATAATGATAAGTTTTGTGACAGATGTCAGTGCCAGTATAAAAGCCGATACTGCCAGGGTGATCTGACTGATTCTGTCAACGATTTAAAGTACACAGCTATTTAAAGAAATTTCTTTGAATCTTTGAAAGCAGTCATGCCAAAGGACCCCAAGAATCGGCGGGGGGGGGGGGGGGGGGGGGGGCTAACAGTGAATCAGGCAGAAGTTAAAAAAGCTTGTTTTGTTTAACAGCACCACTAGAGCACATTGATTAATTAATCATCAGCTATTGGACGTCAAACATTTGGTAATTCTGACTCGTAGTCATCAGAGGTAACACGCTTCATTTTTTCTAATGCAGCAAAGAATCTTTTATATGCACTTTCCCCACAGACAGGAAAGCACATACCACAGCCTTTGTCCAATTGTGGTGCACTGGTAGGAACGAGAAAACCCCCAATCAGTTTAATGGATCCATCGACATGGTTCGATCCTGCGGTACAAGCACCTCAGACTAGCACTCAACCGACTGAGCTAAATCCCCCCCCCCCCCGTTCTATTGGGAAAGTGCATATAAAATAAAAATCAAATGTTTGGTGTTGTTAAAGAAAACAGACTTTAACTTTCTTTCCATGGTGACCCAACACAAAAGAATAGCGGAAGTATGACAATTATGATGTGGACCGTTAGTAATGTATTACGTCTAGTTAATTAACAAAACATAATATAAATGGGGTCAGATGTAGGAATTGTTTTAGGGATGTGTGCTGTTTTTATTTTTTTTTAATATGAAAAACCTTCTGAGAACACCCAGCCGGG
The DNA here is from genome assembly GCF_016097555.1 of Gigantopelta aegis. NCBI lineage: Eukaryota > Metazoa > Mollusca > Gastropoda > Neomphalida > Peltospiridae > Gigantopelta > Gigantopelta aegis. Next base: position 49,417,233 of record NC_054701.1, read on the forward strand.
CAAGATGTTATATCTCTCAACTTCGCGCCAACACTATTACTACGGGATCATGTCTATCTTCAGGGGGGTTGCTTGATGCGCGGCTAGTTTGTGATCGACCCATTAGGCAATTTCTCGTTCCAGCCAGTGCACCACAACTGCTATACCAAAGGCCGTGGTATGTGCTACCCTGTCTGTGTGATGGTACATATAAAAGATCCCTTGCTACTAATGGAAACATGTAGCGAGTTTCCTCTCTAAGACTATATGTCAAAATTACCAAATGTTTGACATCCAATAGCCGATGATTGCAGGGATTCTAGATTATGGTAGTCCCACTCCCATGGCTAGTGATATTCAATGTTGGGCTAGTAATTAACTACTACTGCCATGCCCGACGGCTAGTGAAAAAAATAAGTCAAATGTTGCAGTTAAGTCTATTTTGTAAATATTAATATCCTGTCCCCACCCCAACGCCCCAATGTTGGTGTTTTTAAGCTGTATCTTCCTCTTTAGGTGACATATCTAATTATTACTATTATTTAGTAAAGTAGGGCAAGTGAATTATTAATTGTGACTAGTAAATTGTTTAAATTACTGATCCCATGGCTAATGGATTTTATAAACATTCTAGAAGCCCCGTGATTGATAAATCAATGTGTTCTACTGGTGTCGTTAAACAAAACAAACTTTTATGTTCTTTCAGCTCTATGTTCCCTCAGGGTACCCTAACCCTAACCCGAACATAGAGCTGAGGGAATATAGAGGTGACCCCGTTACTACCACCAATGTTGTTGTTCGAGGATGCCTGCTATTCTTTAAAATATATTTACGACAAGCATCAGGTGATATCAAACTGACTATTTGTAGCTGACCATGGAAACTTCGTTTGCTGTAGTAGTACTTAGCGAAGTAGATCCCTGTCTTTGAACCGGACGTGCGCAACATGAAAGCAAAACCTTTCGAAATTTAACGCCAAACAAACAATAATACACAAAATTAATAGCAGAGTTGAACGTAAGCATCAAATTAGCGATCAGGTGCAAACCATGACACCTTTCTGGAAGCTGCACGGTTTTTTCAATGGGCACAAGACACAGGTTTCTGTCAAACTGCAACACAACGAGGGTGACGCAGAATGTAAAAATGATCGCCAATGTCATGGCCGTGATCTTATCAGCGATGTTAGCACGTCGTCCAAACACCGCGGAACCCTCCGCCTTAAACTGTCGAGATTTCTGCCACAGTTTATAAAGAATACAAGTGTTTAAAATCACCAACGTAAGGGCTGGGAGGGCCAAGAGGAAGATTTTTTCCAAATATTCTCTGTATATGTTGTGAAAGAAAAAGTCCACACCTCTGGGTAAAGTCAACTTGACAAAGACAAATTTAGTCAAATGCGTTATTTGATCTTCTTCAATGTGAATAGTGCCAAACAAAAATTTAGGTATGTTGTATACAGCAGATAAAAACAATATTATGAAACCACATATTTTGGCGTGTTTGATCGTGCACACTGATATCGCTCGAAGAGGAAACAAAACAACAAAAAACCGTTCGAATGTCAGCAAAACTGTTGTGTAGATTGAACCAAAATAACCAATGTGTTCAAATGGGCGAAATATAACATTTACCGGAATGCTATAAATCTCATTCAACCTAACCGGGGATAAATACTCACTAAGGATGGTTTTTACTGTTCCAAACAAGATATGTCGTAAAAGAATGAGCGAGTCGAAGAAAGCTAGGAATATGAGGATTACGCTGTTGGGTGACTTCATCCTAGGGGACGCGAGGACACAGACTGCTATGCAGTTGCCCACGAGACCAAGCACCGCGATAACAGACGTGATGACTTCACGAACCACCCAAGTGAGCACGTTCACGCCATTGGTAGTATCAGTTTTGTTTTCGCCGACTGTTTTAAATGAAGAGTTTGGAGGACTCCCATCGTTTTTGGTGATGTTTGTAGAACTCCAATCGTCTTCGGTGATGTTTGTAGAACTCCCATCGTCTTTGGTGATGTTTGTAGAACTCCCATCATCTTCAGTGATGTTTGTAGAACTCTCACCGTCTTCAGTGATGTTTGGAGAACTCCAGCTAACGATGCTGTCCATTGTTGAGTTTGTCCACGGTGTTTCTGGAGGAACTGGCTGAATGGTGTAGCTGGCAAACATGAATAAGCTCATCGCGATTGTGTGTAATCTCGCCATTACTCTTCCCGCTGTTGCTGTTCAGTACTGCAGTCCTTGTGGATCTGCAATATTAACGGAATGCTTTATCTATATATTAATATATAGGCCTACAGTGTCCCACTGTCTACAGGTTCATTAACACCGGATCTTACTGTTCATCTCACTGAAGATCTGTAGATAACCAACGTTATCCCGTGACACAATGTACACAACGAAAGGTCGCATGGGGACAACATAGTGTCAGCTTATGTCAGATCTTCTATCTATCTATCTATCTATCTATCTATCTATCTACCTATCTACCTACCTATTTAAAGTCAAACCGTATACACACAATAATAATAAGATACAAAACACAGTGTCAAAGTACAAAAGCGATTTCTTATTGGAATTTATGAGAGACATACCACGCACTTATAAAGGATGCATTTTCATCAAAACTTTCAGCATGGACACATCAAATATACATGTATACTAGTATTAGAAAAAAAAATTGCATGCACTGGCATAGTCGGGTGGTGGTGGGGTCAACCCCCCAAATCACACCTCGTTCTCCACCCCACCACCTTTTATATTTTTCTGTTGCATTTACTCGTACTGTGTCGGAGGAGAAACTATTCGGCCCCAAGAAAAACCTGCAACGCACGGCAGCATTTGTGTTCGCACTATAGGGGTCTCCCGCCTGAGCATTCGAAGAAGAAGAAAAAGAATATTGTGTCTCTGAACACTTAAAAATATCAATTGAGACACGTTAAACATTTAAAAGAATTTACCTACAGGATATTCCAATCAAAGTATCATTGCCAGTTACTCGAAGACACTGCATTTAGTTGTAGCCATTTCGTTGTTTGCCGATCGAAACTGACAGGTGGCGGAACCACGAACAACAGGTGATGGATACGGCTGTTTAATCCACTGTCCGATATACATACATAATGTGTCCATACGTGCAAGCGACCCTTAAAATCCAGTTTTAGCAAAATACAATGGGCCAAATTTACGAAGATAGTTTTTCTTAAACGCAAGTGTTTACGCATTGTAAATGTATGTAGTAACATCTAAGTCAGGTGTTTAAGCATTGTAAAGGTATGTAGTAACGTGTGTAAGTCAGGTGTTTAAGCATTGTAAATGTATGTAGTAACATGTGTGTAAGTCTAAGACAGGCTTTGAGCTGGACGTAACCCAGTGGTAAAGCGCTCGCTTGATGCGCGGTCGATCTAGGATCATTCCCCGTCGGTGGGTCCAATATTGGGCTATTTCTCGTTCCAGACAATGCACCACGATTGGTAGGCCTATATTAAAGACCGTGGTATATCTGTGGGACTGTGCATATAAAATATGGGTAACAAAGGCCGTGGGATGATGAATATAAAATATCGCTTACTGCTAATCGTATAAAGTAGCATATGGAATGGCAACAGCGGGTATCCTCTCAAATTATATTTGTGGTCCTTCACCATGACTAACGCCATATAACCGTAATTACAATGTGTTGAACGCGTAATTAAATGAAATTCTTTTTCTTTGCAGCCCAGTGGTAAAGTGCTCGCTTGATGCGCGATTGGTTTAGGATCGATCCCCGTCGGTGGCCCCATTGGGCTATTTCTCGTTCCAGCCAGTGCACCACAACTGGTTAACAAATGCCGTGTTATGCAGTATCCTGTCTGTGGAATGGCGCATATAACAGATCCCTTGCTGCTAATAGAAAAGAGTAGCCCATGAAGTGGTGACAGCGGGTTTCCTCTCTCTGTATATATATCTGTGTGGTCCTTAACCATATGTCTGACGCCATATAGCCGTAAATAAAATGTGTTGAGTGCGTCGTTAAATGAAGCATTTCCTTTCTCACTCTTTGCCTTGTCTATTGAAAATACACATAAACGATCCATTTGCTGCATATTCGGTAAAAAAAAGCCTACATGGCGGTTGTGGGTTTCCTCTTTTTCTCTCGTAATTTTAAAACGTGTCATGTTGTCCTACAAATATTCCATACGTTTTCCGCTATTTAACTTCGCGGAATAAAGCCGATATCTAATGACCACTTATGTTATTTATCCTGCAATCCTACCAAACCAAAGTAATTCTTAAATAACAACAATTTATTTCCTAGTTTTTAAATATGTTATTATTAAAGTTATTAATTACAATTGCAAGATTCAAACACAAACTGGAAGACAAAATTAAAACACTTTTCAAACACTTTTCAAAAACTTTTCACTGTAAAATTACAGTTTTCAAAGCCTTTTACATTCACCGTATTCAACTGATCTAATATATTATCGTCAGTATTAGTAACAGCGTATCCAACAAGTTTTCATATTTATGATAAACTTACCTGACTAGTAAAAACTGACACATGTTGGAATTATGAGAAAACAAACCTGAAATTCAAGCACTTTTCAATATAATTTTCTCAAAATTTCAAGCACTTTTCATGAGTTTTGACAAATGTAAAGTCTTTTCGTTATGACCACTCAACTTCAAATACTTTTCAAATCTGTATGAAAGAAGGACATATTTTATTTAACGACGCACTCAACACATCTTATTTGCGGTTATATGCCGTCAGACATATGGTTAAGGACCACGCAGATATTGAGAGAGAAAACCCGCAGTCGCCATTTCATGGGCTACTCTTTTCGATTAGCAGCAAGGGATCTTTATTATGCACCATCCCACAGACATGGTAGTACATATCACGGCCTTTGGTATACCAGTCGTGGTGGACTGGCTGGAACGAGAAATAGCCCAATGGGCCCACCGACGGAGATCGATCCCAGACCGACTAAATCTGTATGATGCTCGATATTATATTTTAACATCGTGTTGTTTGTTCAAGTGGTAGGTTCAAATATAGACATTCCTTTGTCTGATCATATCTAATGTGACAGCAGTTGCGTCTAAAAAAAAATAGATCTTTGGTCGATGACCGAAAATACAGATATTTATCATCTATCTGGCCAGTAGGTATAGAGATTGCAGGGTAGACATGTGTATTATAGTTGTAGTTACTATCTAACCATCTAGTATAGATCTTCCATGACGTTTTTATTTTTATCATTCGGAATCATTTAGACGCAGTCGCTAATATTTATAAGTCACATAAAATATATTTTTTAAATAGGTAACGATGTTATAATATGATGGGGCGATATTGTAACGTTACTACTACTAGTCTGCAACAACAACAACAACAACAACAACAACAACAACAACAACCACTACCTCTACTACTTCCATAACTACTACTTCCACTGCTACTATTATTACTTCCACTACTACTACTACTTCCACTACTACTACTTCCACTACTACAACTACTTCCACTACTACAACTACCCCGTCGACTACTACTACTATTTCGACTATTACTACTACTACTTCCACTACTACTTCCACTACTACTACTACTACTACTTCTACTTCCACTACTACTACTATTTCCACTATTACTACTACTACTTCCACTACTACTACTACTTCCACTACTACTACTATTTCCACTATTACTACTACTACTTCCACTACTACTACTACTTCCACTACTACTACTATTTCCACTATTACTACTCCGTCCACTACTACTACTACGTCCACTACTTCCATTATTATTACTACTACTACTACTACGTCCTCTACTACTACTACTACCACTACTTCCACTACTACTACTACTTTCACTACTACTACTACTTCCACTACTACTACGTCCACTACTACCACTACTACTACTACTACTACTACTACTACTACTACTACTACTACTTAAAATAGAATCATAATTATTTAAAAGTTTCAATAACTTCTCAATCTTTATAAATGTATTCAAAAAATTATACTTACCAGAACTAAAGTCTGTTTCCGCGTGTTCGGTGTATGATGAAAATGTAAATGATATCAAGTAAGTTTCAATAACTGTAAGATCATGCCCAGTGCGCGACATGTGTGCCTCAAGTGAAAACCAATCGAATCCCCAACATGACAACATAATCATCCCAAGTGTCATAAGTGCTTTACTAATGGCCACTAATTTGCCAACATACCACGCATCAGTAACTGATAAATAAACGCATTTGCCATCCATTTCTGTATTGAAATAACATTTATTGGTCATTGACAATTGTAGAGGTTGGTAAGATACACGTTAATTATGAATATAATAGCATACGTTGATTGGTAGCATATGTTGAATGGGAGAAAAACATGCTGACTTTAAGCGGAAAGCAGCAGTGTTTTGTATGAAACCTGCCGTCATAATAATTGGTAGAATCGCCTGGAAGCATGCATTTACATGTTAATGCTTCATAAGTTTCATTAACATATTTACTTATGTTTGTCCTGTAAGCAATAAATCCAAATTACTTGGACCATTAAACAGTTAGGTCCTGTTCTTCCGCTTAGAGTTGATAAAACCATATTGCTACTTTATCAATATTTCATTTATTGTTATTGTCGAGCTTGTTGTATATCCAATTAGGGTTCAAATACGTTGTCCTGGGCACACTGCTCAGCTATCTGGACTGTCTGTCCACTATAGTGGGCTAGTGGTTAGTACGAGAGAAGTGGGTAAAATGAGTGAAGTGGTCTTGGACCTACTCACCGAGTCGTTAAACGCGTTCTGGGTGAGAGCCGGTACCGGGATGCGAACCCAGTACCTACCATCCTTATGTCCGACGGCTTAATTATTACACAACATGGATAATACAATGTCATATAGTCCTTATTTGCTCCGCCGTGGCGGGATGTAGTCCAGAGATAAAACGCTTGCCGATGACGTAGTGTATCGGACGATGGATTGTCGTTGGTGTACCCCTTGGATTTTCTCCCACTAATTTTCGTACCATATTTGTGCCCCTCGTTAACTAATTTTCAGTTGTTAAAACTTTAGTGGATGATAATGAAAAGCTTGATGCGAAATGGTAGCGAGTTTAATATTATATTTATAACCCATTGTCAATTTTAATTTAAATAATTTAATTTAATTTCCTTTTTATTTTTTTTTTTTTTTTGGGGGGGGGGGATGGAAAGTAAGAAATCCCCCCACCAAAAAAAAACCCACCCTGAAATCCCCACCCTGAAATCCCCACCCTGAAATCCCCACCGAAGTCAATCGGTTTTTTTTTTTGAAACACACTATGCGAAATAATACATGAGAATTGTGGTTAGGTCTTATTACTTAGACGTATTTTATTATTTTATTAGCTTTAAACTTTTATTTTACTCATTTTTTTTTCTTTCTTTCTTTCTTTGTATGTATATTTCTTTCTTTCTTTCTTTCTTTCTTTCATTTAGGATAGGGACACAAATGTGACAGGAGGGATGCAAAGCTATATGATTTAGAAAATCCTACCTTCATTTCGATAATGTTCAAAAGTTTTTCTCCTAAAACTACAACTTTAGACAAATAATTCTGGCTGTCAGTCCATGAGATTCCCAGTCTGGAGCTCCACGCGGTAAGACGTGTTTGTTTCGCTTGTGCACACTGCACGTGCTTTCGTGTGCTCGACTTGGGGGTCCTTCATTTCGTTGTTTTTGTCAGCGAAATGAAGTTTTCTACTGGGATGTATGCGGCCATTGGAACTGATTGAACGCTGGAACGCTTCTGTTTCGACAGCCTGCACCACCAGGTTGGGTTCTTTTTTAGCGAGATTCCTTGCCTCCACGTCATTTCTCCGTCTGACTGTCGACTTGTTTTTTTTCGTGACTCGTATGACGGCCATTCTGCAGAACGCCACGGTTGTTCGCGTTTAATCTCTACATGTCCGAGCCTGTCCTAGCAGCACTGGAAGATTGATCGCCCCACTCTAAGAAAAAATAGGAAGCGGGGTCGGCCCCTACTACTCTTTTTCTAGACTTTACCTTGCTTTATAGTGATACCATCTCGTATTCTCCGAAGTCGGGCCCGTCCGCACCACTATACCAACCCACGACGACTGGACTATACCCTAGTCTGATACTCTCTCTCGTTCAGACGGATCCGGCTTTTGAAGATCTGTATTTCAGCACAGCACTACACCTTCAACGTCTATCGACTGTCAATCTAGGGGTTTTCTTGACGGGATGCAACCCATCTCGTCCCTTTAAGCTGTGCACCCAAACGGCCTTAACGAGGCCACTCGCGTGGACATATCGATCGGACTTTAAACTTTTAGATCTGCGTTCAAAATTTTATGTCGAAATTACTTCTTTTTTAAAATATTATTAAATAGTCCGATCCTCTCTTCTTTCTCTTATTTAATTTTGGACTGTCCTTCTAAAATGCTCCAAATTATATAAATATTCGGCCGAGCAGTCAATTCTTTTTTATTTTTGGCTTGTAACCTTTTTATTTTATTTTATTTAATCTATTAACTTCTTTACTAATGGCTATTTTCAAAATTCTGCCCATTCTCAACCCCCCCCCCCCCCCCCCCCCCCCCCCCCCCCCCCCCTCCATCCCGAGTCAGGCCACTGATCTTATCGGAGGTCGGACTCGGGATGGGCGTGTTCGAAACCCTAGTGGTATATGGGCACGTTAAACTAGTTATCATCATCAGTCCATGAATTATTCCTTTGATTTCCTTTGTTTGCTCTGATAACTACACACGATCGTTGTAGTTCGTCCGAGAAAACTTCAGCTTCGTTCATTTCCGTCGTGCGGTTAATACAAATTTAAACGTATGCTGCTAATGGTTCCTGAATACCAATTGTCCGTTTTTCCAAACTGTGCTTTGTAATATGTTCTTCTCTTCACTCTTTTTAACAGCAGTATCTCAGGAAATGTTATTGCATTTACCACGCATACCTGGGGTTAAATGATTCATTCCAAAGCTAACCATAATTGCCAAATCTGCAACTATCTGACTTTGTACATAAGAATTGAAACATATTGATAATACTATTAATGTTCTATTGAATAGGAATATTTCTACGAAAACAAATTCAAGCTCGTGATTATCAACTATGTTTTATGATATGTCACTAAAATAGGGTCTTCACGAGTATTCGGGCACAGGACCCGAGAACCAGTTAAAGGTTATTTTGTCCTATGCTTGTCGCCGGTTACATTATACGCCTATGAGACATGGAGGGAAAACAAAAGACGAATACGTGGAATGCAAGAGTATACAATGGCATGATTTGGCTTCCATGTTCAGCGCTGGAACTGAGATGCATAATGTTATAATTTACTTTATTCCTTAGTCTCATTATCATCTAGTGTAAGTGTCAGGTATCGTCCGTGGCCCTGTTTCGATGAGGGCCCTGTTTCGGTGGTTTCATCGTTTGTGCTCAACAGTACGCACATTTGAAAATTTCTGACGTCGTTGACTTTCGCATGGGGAAAGTAAACAAATATCTGTCACATTCACAAAAATGTTTGTAAAAATAAGGTTAAAACGAGCAAAGAAAGCAAGATCGAACTTTACCCAGTCATAAACACGGCACATTTTTTATTTCCTTTTTTTCTATAATTTTCGAAGATTGTTATTTGAAAGAAATTTTATTTTTAAAAACTAATTTTGTCTGTTCTCATCTGTACTACTATTTTATTATTGAAGTCACATGATTGTCACGGCATCTGCTGGCAAAAATCTCTTTACAGATACTTGCCACAAATATATGGTCCTTATATGTTTTAACATAAATATATTTCTGGATATCTGTTTATATATTTATTAAAACTCAGAATGCAGCTTATATTTTTTAACCAAACAATTTTACCATTATAACTATTCATTTGTTCAACTTTTAACACAATTGCAAGACATCAGAATTGTTATATTCGTTTTTCTAAAATCCTGTCTGTTAACATTGGTTCTCGAGGACTCCATTTTGTAATTTGTCTTAAAATATTTTTTTATAAATTATTATAAGTACATGTTTTGTTGAACAACATACATGTTTTGATAAAACACTGAAAAGTTTTGTGTTGGAAAGTTTTGGCTGTAAGCTATACCACTAAACGTTTCACTCACCGAAACAGGTCACGTAGTTGACAATATTTACTGCTGATGCATGCACATGCAGTGATCTTTGCTACATAGCGGCCAGTTTAGTGCTCATACTAATACTAATAAAAAGGTAGCTATTTGAATAACAGCTGTCTGTATATAAATATTGATATGATTTAGAATCGAATGCTTATGCTCACCGAAACTGGTCCACCCCTGATACTCGGGTACGGATCGAGTTTATCCCTTAAGTACTAGAGTGGAATATTTTTGAATCTTGGAAGCCCTACACTAAACCCGAATATCCTATATTAATAAATCATGATCGAAACCTCTTTTTTGTTTTCATTCTGGCTACGTTTTCCTCTTCCCCTGGTGTTTTTTTTATTTTAATTGTTTTTTTCTCCATTACCCGTTTTGGAATAGAAGTCTGATAAGTCTGTTAAGTCTGACATATATATATATATATATATATATATATATATATATATATATATATATATATATATATATATATATATATATATATTTGAGCACTATTAAATATGTGCTGCTAATAAAAAGTAGGGGATATTCTTCAAAATTGCCAAACATCTGTAACATTGAACTAATTTCAACATTTATTTGAACATTAACATATACATAACTTACATGTGCATTGATTTATTTGGTTTTAACAACAAGACATATTGTTTTAACAACACGTGCACGGTGAGCTCTGGCATTGTCATCCTGGAACAGAAACCCTGCGCCTTGACTATGAACAAATGGTAGATTTTGACGATTGGTGATGTTATCTTTGTAGTACAGACCTGTGACTCACCCATGAAGATATGTTGTACTTGTCATGGTGATGTTATCTTTGTCGTACAGACCTGTGACTCACCCATGAAGATATGTTGTACTTGTCATGGTGATGTTATCTTTGTAGTACGGACCTGTGACTCACCCATGAAGATGTGTTGTACTTGTCATGGTTTATGTTATCATTGTAGTACAGACCTGTGACTCACCCATGAAGATGTGTTGTACTTGTCATGGTGATGTTATCATTGTAGTACAGACCTGTGACTCACCCATGAAGATGTGTTGTACTTGTCATGGTGATGTTATCATTGTAGTACAGATCTGTGTCTCACCCATGAAGATGTGTTGTACTTGTCATGGTGATGCCACCTCACACCATTACTGACCCACTTCCACACCGATCATCAGATACCACAGTAGCGTTCAGCTAGCCTGCGCCAAACCCTCACACGACCGTCATTGAAGACCTGATCACACACGGATTCATCACTAAACATAATATTTGACCAACGAGCGTTTGTCCATCGCAGATGACGCCGACACCATTGCCACCAAGTTTGGCGATGTCTTGCAGTTAAAGGTAAAGGAATGTATGGTCTACAGGCGCGTAACAAAGCAGCTTGCAGGCGGTTAGAAACTGTTTGTGGGCAGACTCGGATCCCGGTTGGAGATGCTATTGTAGCATTGATTTAACGATTACGGAGGGCCCTGGTGATGAGTCTGTCTTGGCGTCTGGTGTTGACAGTTGGACATCCACTTCATGATCTGTCTTGTACTCTACCGACTGTTCTGTGTCGTTCCCATAGTCTGTTAATGACTGAATGTGAAAATTCATTTGACGTGTTTGTCCTGCCTGGAGCATTCCTATGGTTCTAAGACCTCTATACAAAGTTTTAAAATATACTTACCTTGATTTTATGTATTGTATTATACTTTTCCCCCACAGCTCCTTACACTGTGGTTTTTATATATATATATATATATATATATATATATATATATATATATATATATATATATATATATATATAAATAATAATTTTCATATACTTAACATTTGTGACACCTAATAACCGATGTGTATTTTTGTGCTGGGGTGTTGTTAAACATTCATTCATTCATTCATTCATTCATTCATTCCTCCAGTATCAGTCGGCGCATTGTTACAATTCAGCCAGTGACTGAGCAATCACAATCCTCACAGACTTTTATGCTTAAAAAGTGCACGTATAGCATGTTTTAAGCGGTTTAAGTACAAACTGAGAAACGTATGAAAAGCCATTCCTACCCCCTTTTGCATTCGGATGTGAAGGAAAAAAACCCCATATTTAGTGAATTGAGACACCACATCACAATTTCTTGATCGATGACTTGGCTACATCGTGTATAAATTGTAATTAAATATCCTAATGTTAAGGTCATTATTTTAATTAGGTCATAGCATGCAAAATGACCTACATGTCTGCTTCCATGTTCACGTTTGAAGATCGTCAAAATTGTTGTCTAATTTATTTCATTTCATTTATAATTATTTTCGTGCTTTTATTCAATTAAGGTACGCACACTTATTTAACGGTAACATGATCGTAGCTTTGAAGAGCTTGCTAAATGTACTTGTGGAACATCTAACAAAAAGTCTTAGCATTCTTTTATTTTGTATTTGTTTTATACTTTTAAAAAATTAACATGATAACAAAAAATCCCCCCCCCCCCCCAAAAAAAAAGAAGAAAAAAAAAAAAGAAAGAAAAAAGAGTCTTCCTTGCAACAGTTACGCTTCTCTTCATTTTAAATTGATCGTTTGAATGTGTGAAGGATTTTACATTTAAACGCAATTATACGTTGTTGTTGTTTGTTGTTTTTTAAGTTTTTGTTGTTGTTGTTGTTTATTTGCGCGTGTGTGTGCGTTTTTGTCATTTCGTGGATTTGGTTTCATAGTTTCACTTTTTTTTATATGAGTGACTGGGGGAAAATATAGTTTTAAATAATTGCTGGAATTAAAAATAAATTTAAAAATCTAAATATTAATATATTATAGATTAATGAAAACTCATCGGATAGTAGGCCTTCAAAACAAATGATTAATGTTTCATGAGTTGCAGTTTTATTCTTGTGCACCAGGTGCGAAAACGTATCATCAGACGTAGTATGGTTCTTTATATTCGTTTCAGGAAATATTACTGATTGTTGGTTTACAAATAATGGTAGTTAAACAGTTCGGACACTGCATACAATTAATATTTCACAGGCTGCAGCTTGTTAGTTCTGCACCTGGCGCGTGTAGACATATTGACGTGTTATCGTTGTGTTTTGGTACGTAATGCTCATTGTTCGATTTATATTACACTAAATAACTGCGTACTTTCTGACTGACCCTAAAACATAGCTTAAGAATATCATCGCAGTGATGCAGTGGTTAAGCCACCCGTCCAATAGACTGATAAGTATTGGATTCGCACCCCCCCCCCCCACCCCCGCACCAGCTTTCACTCAGAATCAGATTTAACTGCATATAGGGGACGGTTTAAGGCGATATCTTTCACTACCGACGAACAATTTACCATTAACCAACTGTCTTGATTAGTTCCGATAAATGACCTGTGTTCAGGACAGCGTGCTTAGACCTTAATTCGATGGCAGCACAAATATCAAGATTAAAACAAAACAAAAACATTGTCTACCAGAGCCCGTAATTATAAAAAATATGACTTTAATTGGACTTAAAGGCACTCAGTCACAGATTTAGTGGGCCATATTTCTCTAAATATGGATATAAATGAAAATTACATTAATTTGGAATACCAAACCTCGCTATTGTATCACCCAAAACATTTTAATTGAGCCACGATTGAGGGAATCCCATGACAACTAGTGAGCAGCTTCATTTTAAAAAATTGGAACTCTTTTATGAGGAGTCTAAAACGTACGACAAAACCGAGTATTGATGAGGCTATATACATGACAGCCGTGTGAAGTACCCTTGAATTTGACATACATGTACACGAACGCCGTGTGCATGGATTTTAGCATGGGGCACTGAGCTGAGCGAAGTTTACGGTGAGGGGTCGAGACATGGTCCCCCGAAAATTGTAACAAAAAACCCCATCCAAACAAAAACATTATTGTACAGGGAGATGGGTATGTGCCTGCATAAAAAAAAAAAAAAAACACAAACAAAAAACCCCATTGTGGCGCAATCATTTTTGCTTTTAATACACAGCATAATGTCCTGCGTTACTAGAAAATGAAGCCCTGTTTATTTGGTTACTAGTACGTTGATTACAATGAATGAATGAATGTTTAACGACACCCCAGCACGAAAAATACATCGGCCATTGGGTGTCAAACTATGGCAATGCAAACAAATAAAGAGACGATCAACAACAATACAAAAATTCAAGACCCAAATAAAAATAATGCAAAGAACTGTGCAAAAATACAAATATCACAGACAGACACTAACTTCCACTCAAAATTTCAATTGTATCAATTGTGCTGTATTGGCCATTCTCAAAGAGAATGTTACACCCCTGCACCACGGTGAGGTTACAGCACGCGCAGGGGCAGTTGATTACAATGTCGTGGCAATAAAATTTAACTCATTGACCTCATTAATGTACATCTACTTTGCAGTTATCAAATTCCAGACGTTAAAAGATAGCTTGTACCCCTCCCGTATATATCTGTAGGTATTAAACATATTATATAGAGGTTTCTCAACTATACGGTTACTATACGGATAGTGATTGGTTCGAGTGTAATTGGTGACGTACTAGCAATTTGCTTCCAGCTGTTTACGATTAAACGGCCTGCTATATATAACACAGTTCATGGCTAATATACAATTAAAATGTTTTTTTAATAATAACACTAATGAGAATGCCACCATATTTCAGTTACCAACCATGACGATCTGCGAAACTAGCTAAACCGTTAGTACCGTTATTGAATCATAGTTATTAATTCCGTATCCGTAACAATAATGGTTCTGTGCTCGGTTCGAAAACAGGTAACAAGTTTCCTTCTGACTGCTTCCGGCTACAAAGCCCCGCTGTTAGTTCGTGTACTGTCCGTAGTTAGTGTGTATTTATTTTCTCTTTCAGATAACTTCTTAGCAGCTGATAATTTTATTTATTTATTTGTATTTATTTGTGCATTCATTCGTTTATTCATATTCATATTCATATTATTATTAGAGTACTGCAGGGGCAATATTACGCTATTCATATATGGTAGGTGTCTATGGAAAACGTACACTAAAGGGTCCGCTAGATTGATATTCAACTCCCATTCCCCTGTTCAGACCACGCTCTGTTCGTACTTAGTATATATTCCTCCTGTTCCAGGTGGTTCGGTATTATGGATCAAAAGTACTTATTTACCGCATATATACTTTTTCGTTGTGTATATGGTCAGCCCTCGTTAGCGAAGGCCCTAGACACGGCTGTGGTATATATAGCCACTTCGTATATAAACACCGTCTAGTTCACAGTATTCTTTAAACGTGCAACAATTTCTATCCCTAGCTCGCTATAATTATTCACGGGGTTATGGCATAGTTTGCATAATAATGAATTTGACAAAGTGAAATATGAATGCAGTGTTTAGATTTTTCCGTGTACAACAAACAATAAATTTACCTGTATATGCAAAGGTCTAACTAATCGGGATTGTCGCCGTTTAAAGTGCTTCTGTTTCTAAAATAAATTAATGTATAAGCTTACATGTTTTTATAATATTTTAATAACTTATTTTCATTGTTTTTCGTTGAATTTATTCTATTTGGCAGAGGACGGTCAAGCGTTCTCGTTACACGAGCTTGGCAAATCGTTTTGACAATGCGGTTATTCGGGGGATGCCCGTCACGTGACTCCAAAAATAATACGTTACACCTGTTCACTCCAAATAGCCGTTATTATTTCCTGTATTATGGACCGTTGAAATAATACAATTATTTTTTACAAAATATCAGTAGGCCCCCTAATAAGTGGGTTATAGTCGTTATGTAGATGGTTAAATAAAGTACTTTTAACGACAAATCAAATGCATATATTTTCAGATAATACTTTGTTAGGTCATTAATTAGGTCCACCATCCGTGACCGAGTGCCTTTAAGACTAACCCAGGCGCAACCTAATCGTCGTTGGAACTCTGGGGCGAGTTGATTATCATCTGCTTATTTAAGCTGGGGCTGCGTCTAAGAATAAACGAGCTACTCTCGACCCACTAACGAGCTATTCTCGATTTAAAACCTATACTAGCTCGCACATTTACCTTTCGACCGACCGTTCAAAATTGCGCCAAATTTCCTCAACAAAAATGCGCACCTTTTCTCTTTGGCATTAACAGCTCCATTCAAATTCCATAGCACCACCACCACCCCTCCCGCCTGCTACCGATTCAATCGGGCTGCTGGTGCTCCCTTGCACCTGCCAGCGTAGGCGGTCCCTCCTTGCCCCCCCCCCCCCACACCTTTCCTGTCATGGACGGAGAAGACGGCCAAGGCCGGCTCTTGTGCCCATGACAGGCGTGCGCTACAACAGCTTGTTCTGAATGTGCACGTAAAACCCTATGACCTGACCTGACCTAAGAATAAAACAATCGGTCGCCGAATCGGGATCATGAAGGGGAGGACCCTTGGACGCTTCATGCTGGGAAGCTGTAGCCGCGATACTACGAAAAGTACCGACAGAACATCACGGACCGGAAGCAGCTTCTCAGCAACAAGCCCAACATGGCGTTCCACCCACTGGTCGAGGGGGAGGGGGAGTTTGTCATTCATGGCGTCTACTTTGACGACAACTCCAAGGCAGCCTGCGTGACCTTTAGGATCAATCAAGTGTACAACCTGGGCCTTATCCTCCCCTCGATGGATAACAACACCATCCATTGACTGCTGAAGAAGACTTTCGGTCCTGCCTATCTCACAGTAGCCAAGCACTTAGCAAGACCGTCAGCTCGACCAGCGCTGGACAATCTTCGGACTACAGAGTTCCTGGTATCTCCGTAACGTCCTCCTTTGTAAACCTTTACCTCCGTGAGTATAGACTTACTCGGACTTTAAAACGTTTTGGCCGTCATTTCAAAAACTTTATTTAAAAAAAACAAAAATAGTCTGTTCCTTTTTATTTTTGCTTTACATTCAAACTTGGATGAGCACTCAGTTTGTTTTTGTATGGCCTCTAATTTTTATAAGACGTGATTATTCTCAACTCTACAATTGTTTTCCAAATTCTGCCCACCTCAAACTTACCGTCCCCCTCCTGTCCCGGAATTAGTGACTGGCGATGTCAAAGAATAAGTCCGGGGTGGGCGTACCTGAACCTTCGGGATATAGAGTTTCCCTACAGTCGCCAAGTTCCACTTTTTTTCTGCGTGGTAGAGAAGCAGATTTGATATGTC
Source organism: Gigantopelta aegis (assembly GCF_016097555.1). Classification (NCBI taxonomy): domain Eukaryota; kingdom Metazoa; phylum Mollusca; class Gastropoda; order Neomphalida; family Peltospiridae; genus Gigantopelta; species Gigantopelta aegis. The sequence continues at coordinate 49,434,545 of NC_054701.1, forward strand.
CAAGCATGCATCTAGGAGTGGGATGGCGCTCAGCGAGATCGTCTGAAATGCGATGGATCATCGTGATATTGATCGCTCTACTTGTGGACCACCTGGCTTTCTTCCACTACTCTGTATAATTAAAGATAGAAACCTGTTGCCAAATAAGGACTAAGCACGCGGCAACTATGTGAGACCGACCACGACGGTCCCCATTAGGCAAGGTTCGACCAAGGTAAAATCAATCAAATAGATCCATTTTTTATTTTGATGAACCGCTCCTATGCAGGACATTTACAAATATCAATAGCACCAAAACCAACCCTCGCCCGCTACCGATCCTGGTCAAGCTGCTTGTGCTCCCTTGCACATGCCAGCGCTGGCGAACCCCTGTCCCAACCCCACCCTAAACCCTTTCTTATCCTGGACGGAAGATCCGGCGGAAGTCGATACCTGCGCCCATGACAGGTGTGAACTGCAATAGCTTGCTCTGAAAGTACACGTTACACCCTATGACCTGGTCCTGTGGCCAACTGTTCAGACTTTAGTTAGCTTAACGAGTGGTTATCAAACATTTTCAATAGAAATAATACCTGACAACATAATGTTGAAACATGATGTAGAACAACCAGAATCGGAATCAAATCTAAAGTTTATTTTGTATTTCTTTATTAACAATTAAAAAGGGAAATATTAGACTAACGTAGAGTTAACTTGACTACATTTTGAAATACTGGGGCCTGGTTTATGCACCCCCCTCCCCCCAACACACTATCGAGCCCACATTAGAGAGTGCCCCCCCCCCCCCATATCAAAGGCCGATGTATGCGCTATGTTATCTGTAGGAAGCGGGGGTGTGTGTGTGTGTGTGTGTGTGTGTGTGTGTATTTGTTGTTGGACTATATAATGAATGTTTGCCGAATTAAACAAAAATGCCCAAATCTGTATAATAATGTTAATTCATATTAACATTACTAATAAACAGCTAAAGAGGGTTGCAAATAAAGCACTATGCATTTTTACATGGATTACAAGTAATATTTTAGCAGAATGATGGAAATACATGGTGAAAAGATTTGAGGCCTGCTCATTTTGTCCCCGAATGTCTGTCATTTTTGCGCAAGTTAGAATATTTGCGCCAACACTGGAGCTTATCCTTTTAAAGAAAACCCATATATATACTACTATTTTTCAGTTTGTAATCGTACATGGTGTATGTTACCAAATCAAATCCCATAGACGACAATAGCAACATGTGGCTAAAACTCCTACCTGCAGCGTATCAATCGACATAAACGCCACGGATATAAATACTACCACCCCTCTCCCTTAAAGTGAATCAGAAAAAAATGGGGGTCAAGCTGCTCTTTTCTGAGATAATAGATATTTACATGCATGGTTCTTGCATTGCCCGACACTGCTATAATGATCTCTAACATTTTCGTCCTAATTAAATCACCGTCCACTATGACCTTTTGAACTTCAGTGACCAACAACGTATTCAAGGTGACCATTGTCTAGAGACTACAACCGAACAAATACATACATGTAATTTATTTATATAACTATTCATGTTGAAGCTGAACCAACTGCGAACTTTGTTACAGTTGTATAGATGTATTTGTTAACTCGATTCGAGATATAATTCGCAACTGAAATATGTTTGTTATATATCCATGTACAGTAATCCCATATTAAGACACGAGGATTTTACTTCCACTGTCTCAATGTCGACTTGGTGTTGTGTCAGACAAACGTTAACGTAATGTTATATCCACATAACCTCTCCTTTGTTCAGTCACACATGGGCGTACATAGGTGGGAGGGGGGGGGGGGGGTTCGATGGGTTCGACCGAACACCCCCTGAAATAGCTTTTTTTAATAATTTAATATATCTGACATTGATATCTGACATTATTATATTTACTCAACACAGAAATATATGCCCAATATCTTTGCAATCTATTTTGAAACCCCCCTTTTCAAAATCCTCTATTTTGGAACCCCCCTTTTCAAAATCCTATGTACGCCCATGTCACAACACCACTATATATTAATTAATTTCAACTTATTTGCGGTCGAGACGTAGCCCATTGGTAAAGCGCTCGCTTGATGCGCGGTCGGTTTGGGATCGATCCCCGTCGGTGGGCCCATTGGGCTATTTCTCGCACCAACCAGTGATCCATAACTGGTTCAACAAAGGCATGGTTTGTGCTATCCTGCCTGTGGGAAGCGCAAATAAAAGATCCCTTGCTGCTAATCGGAAGAGTAGCCCATATAGTGGCGACAGCGGGTTTCCTCTCAATATCTGTGTGGTCCTTAACCATATGTCTGACGCCATATAACCGTAAATAAAATGTGTTGAGTGCGTCGTTAAATAAAACATTTCTTTCTTTTTTTTCAACTCATTTGCGTGCTTATATCCAAGCACGCTGTCCTGGGCACACACACCTCAGCTATCTGAGATGTCTGTCCAAGACAGTGGGTTAGTTGTTAGTGGTTAGTGAGAGAAAAGTGGGTGTAGTGGGCTTACAACAACCCACTGAGTCGTTAAAACTAGCTCTGGGTGGGAGCCGGTACCGGGCTGTGAACCCAGTATCTACCAATCTTATGTCCGATGGCTTAACCACGACACCACCGAGGGCCGCTTCCATTAGCGTAAAGGTACAGTTACGATTCCCCTTCCTGTATGATTTACCAAATACACATTTTAAAAACTCAAGCATGTCTATACTGTTTAAGCTACAAACAGATGTGATTAAAATGGACAGTAACATCTTATTTCAGGTTCAAACGAACCAAATTAATTCCCACTGTCGATAATGTTAACATTTACTAAGAAAATTGATATAAGCAGCCCCTGCGCGTGCTGTAACCTCACCGTGGTGCAGGGGTGTAACATTCTCTTTGAGAATGGCCAATATAGCACAAATTCCCTTGTTTTCTTAGAGATACAATTGAAATTTTGAGTAAAAGTCAGTATCTATCTTATTGATATTTGTATTTTTGCACAGTTCTTTACACTGTTTTTATTTAAATCTTGAATTTTTATATTGTTGTTGATCATCACTTTATTTGTTTGTATTATCATAGTTTGACACCCAATAGCCGATGCATTTTTCGTGGTGGGGTGTCATTAAACATTCATTCATTCATTCATTCATGATATAAGCAGCGTACCAACATACCCAGACAGTGCACCTAACACACATTCCAACAGACTTAACCATACTATACACTTTGTTGTTCAAGATCCCACTAGGATAGCCAAGAAACGAAGAATATGCGAATATATGCCCCAGTTGTGTAGCTTATTCCACAGTGAACGCATGTCCTGAAGCGAGTATTGGTGACCAGTAACTTCTCGACTGGACAGAATCCAGTCTTCAGCAGCTTTCTTTTCGATGCCGAAGCCACAGTTGCCAATGAATACGACGTCGGCACCTTGGGCACAAATGCCGGTGATAAACACATCTTCCAGCCACAGCAGCCTCAGGGAAGTTGACCTTCGCAAGAGAACAGCAACGAGGTCATGGGAAAGAACATAGGCCGGTCCATTCACGAAGGAAGGGTAACTGGAAAATGGGTACATGTTATAGTCCACGTGCCACTTGCTGGACGATTCTCGGTGGGGTGAACCGGAAGCAATGACCGTGCCCAGTATGATACGGGGTTTCTCGTTGAAGCGCTGTAAAACTGCTACTAAGTTTGGAATGTGAACGAACACATCGTCGTCAGCCTTCATGGTGTATCTCGCCTCGTCGCAGTGGTGCGAGACCCAGTACAGTATTGACATGGTTTTTAAAGTCAGATTCCGATACGAGTCGACGAAACTGGCTTGAATAATATCACTTTTTATTATACTCTCTCTCCTTATGCGCTCCTGTACCTTGCTGTCCGATGTTCGTCCAATCACGAATACCATTCTCACAATGACGTCATCGTCGCGGGCATGTAGACCCCACGTGTAGCGTATGCCATTCCTGATTTCAAAATGGTCAGGCGCTGACGTAACAAATATGACAAGAAAAACGTCACGATTCGCGCAGAGAGAGCTTGGATTTATCAAATAGTCCTTGTATTCCGTCTGCGTACCTGCACTGACGTCACTTCCGTTCCGACTAAAAAATGTTAGTACATTTGGGTCAAATTCTGGAGTTTTTTGTTCACAGCAATGCTGATGTCCCTTGAAACACCAGTCTCTGCTGATTTTCAAGTAGGTGAACCATATGAGCTGTATGGAAATAACAGCAAATACAGCCGTCTTAACAGCATACCTTGTTGTGATTAGTCGGTGTATTCGAATTTTCAAGTACTTCACCGCTGACCATATATATCTGAAAACGTAACAAAATAAGCAGTGTTAGAATCCTAGACAGACTGACAGATTGAAATAGCCAATGGATAGTAATATTTTAAAATAGAAAGTGTCAATTGACAGGATTCGAACCTACCACACCGTAACCGCTCGGCCATCGGGACATCCACACAATTAGAAGCCCAATTAACCGTAGTTAAGAATGAAGGAAATGTTTTGTTTAACGACGCACTCAACACATATAAAATATTATAATGTTAGTACACTTGTCGCACATACTCATAGATGTACAGACGACACACACACACACACACACACATTCAGAGAGACACACACACACACACACAGAGAGAGAGAGAGAGAGAGAGAGAGAGAGAGAGAGAGAGAGAGAGAGAGAGAGAGAGAGAGAGAGAGAGAGATGCAACGAAACGTCACTTTCTCACTAAAACTACACTCTAGAGACTGTAAATAGGGTCTAATATCCAGAAAGGAGAAGAAAACAACAGTTGATACACAGTATTTTGAATGCCCAACACTGAAGCTTTAATCGTGTTTACTCACTTCACATTAAGCACAGCATACAGACCCATCTCGGAAAGGTATACCTGTAACTGTAACAGAAAGCCAAACAGAACAGCTGTAAGGCTTAAAAAAAAAGTGTAATAAATAAATAATAAAAATTAATTAATAATAATAATAATAACAACAACAACAACAAATTAACAACAACAACAACAATAATAATAATAGTAATAAATAAATAAATATATTGGAAAGAAAAATATAGGGTCGGGTATCCGGAAACACATTGTATTTTTTAGGCCTAACTAAGCAACACCGTTTGTCACTCAACGTGCCACTGACATGCGCGCGCCGTACACATTACGTCTTATCTGTCTAAAATAATTAATATATAATTTCATTTTTAAAACACCAAATAGGATAAAGTTAGTTTGCACACACACACACACACACACACACACACACACACACACACACACACACACACACACACACACACACACACACACAGAGACGCGAGCGCATACATACACACACTTATACATTCACATTCACACTCATACATACACATTCACACTCATACACATACATACACACACTCTCTCTCTCACACACACACACATATACACACACACAAACACACACAGAAAGAGAGAGACACACACACACACACCACACCACACCTCACACACACACAAACACCACACACACACAAACACCACACACACACACACACACACACACAAACACACACACACACACACAGAAAGAGAGAAAGAGAGAGACACACACATATACACACACCACACACACACACACACAGACACAACACGCACACACAAAAAACCCCACACACACCACAGACACACCACGCACACACATACATACACACATATACACACACACAGACACATGCACACGCACACCACATACACATGCACACACACACACACACACACACACACACAATTATTACCGCCGACGTCCTCTACTTCGAAAAAAATCGTTAGTGCCTGACACCCTTTGGAGGAAATTAAGAAAGAAGCTAAAACAAAATGGCGTATGTGTTTTGTTTTTTGTCTCCATGATTAACATGGCTTATATTCAAAACTGTACCACGAACACGTTCTCATCCGTTCGAGGCGCTGGTGTATAGAATTGTACGAGGGTGGGTGGGTGGGAGTCTACACTGTGGTGAAGTTTCTAGCGAGTTCGGGTCATGCCACCACTTGAAAATTAGCTTGGAACGGGTGGTTGATTTCAGACGTCCTCCCGCCCACCCTTACACATTGATCACGAGCCTGCGTTCGCGAAGTTTTGAATAGGATGAAAGTTGTTCTTTCCGCCGCACTCCTAACGTTAATACTTTTAAAAATGATAGTAATAAAATATCATTTAGTTTAGATAGGCCTACAAAATATCCTATAAATGGTTATGTTCTGGGTGAAATATCCGATCACGGGTTTGTTTTGGGGTCGGGTGAGGTTCCCTGTATATACATGTATCAATATAATGGAGAGGGGTGGTGGTGGTGGTGAGGATATGTTTGGTAACAGGCCTAACGCTTTAAAATTGCAATTAAAATGCTTAAGAATGACTTGCTTCGCCTAAAACGTGAAGACTGTTCTAAAAGGCTATTGACCAAAGAAACTTAGCGTGTTACCGTAGATGGTGAATTTTAAAAAAGAGAACAGAAATCTGTCTTAAAATAGAACAGTTTACCAACATTTTAAAACATGTCACAGGCAACTCACCAATTTCCTTATCTTTCACCCTTAGTTAAGATTCATCTCCTAGGTGAAATCAAGTCAACTTAATCCATGTGTCCCTACAGGCACAGAAGAAATTGAATGCAAACAATACAAGTATTGCAACGAGTTGGCCGTTATCCGTCACAGCTTTGAATAGGCCTAGTCTAAATAAAGAGCCGTCTTGACTTTCTTAACATTAACCCCGCAGTCCATACCCTTCAATGGATATTCAATTTTGAAGTACATGTTATTAACGTGTCGGATATTTGCGTAAAACATGAGTCATAGATAACAAGTTTATTGGTACACTGAAGCGACAGAAAAGGAATATTTCTTTGACACCTCAGCACATTGTACAGGCCTCTGAAAATTGCGAGAACGATGGTTTCGTTCGCGTGTTGCTCACGCAAATCTAATTTTGCGTAACCTATTTTTTGTTCGCGCAAAATTTGGAGCACCATTTACTTGGCTATAAGGGTTACGCAAAAAGGAAATGGGTTACCTGGATTTATTTCTGCGTAACCGATAAATGGGTCACGCAGATTTTCAATTCTGAGAAGCCTGTTGTAGATTAAAGTTATTGGAGATTAACCTAATTATAGTTATTTAGATACTTGGTGAAGATGGTGAAGACCGTTATCGCTATATGGGGTACTATTATCGAATAGCATCAAGGGCCTTTTTAGATCCAGTTTCAAATACAAAGGACACCACATACCACGGGTTTTGATGTACCGGTCGTGGGACCTTGGTTCATTAAAACTAGATACAGTATCTGACTTTTAATATGAGTGAAAAAACTATTAGCGTAAATTCAAGTTCATGTCTACAAGGTAGTCCAAACTATGTCTTGACCACGCCGTGACTGCCACTCTCAATGACAGTGTATCTTTTATACTTCGTCTCATAACGTTTCACTGTTTAAACCCCCTCCCCCCAAAAAACCACACAAAAACCCCCTACAACAACAACCCCAAAAAACAACAACAACCCAACAATAACATACACAGACACACACACGCACACTATTTTCCAATGCGGTCAGTCCCGTTACAAATGGGATTTATACTAATTCAGAATAGATTATCACACCTAAAATATTTCGTGAAAGAAATAAAGGCATATTTAATTAACGACACATCAAAACATTTTCAAAGCTACATGGCTATTTCGACACTAATTGTCTACTGGCTGAGAGGGAATTCATGATGAAATCAGCTGCAGTCACACTGATAAGCAACAAAGTATCTTTTATATGCACTTTCCAATAGACAGGACAGTACATACCACGGACTTTGGTGTGTTAGCTGTGGGGCACTAGTTGCGACGAAAAAACCAAAAAAAAACCAAAGTCCATCGAGGGAGATCAAACCAACTGTGCTCTACAAACAGCAGACAGGCAACCCCTACTAAAAAAAAAGAAAGTACTAATCAAAATTATACCCAGGTAATTTTCCAGTCTTACATATTAGTTATAAAACTACATGGAATAAAACCCCTAAAAATGTTTCAGTATTATCATGACCTGTTATGATATTCCAACAACCGGTACCAAAAATGACAATAAATGACCTATTATAGATAGAAATATGAGATGTATTTATAATTTTACTGTAAAACATATGTAATTTGAAACAGACTATAACACCCAGTTTGATATTGAACACACCTGAGACCAACCCTCTGCTTAGCTTAGTACTTGTGATTTCACCTGTCAGCTTTAATCAATGTCAATCTGGGTGTTATAATCTGTTCCAAATTACATATGTTTTGCAGTAAAATTGTAAATACATCTCATATTTCTATCTATAACAGGCCATTTATTGTAATTTTTTCTACTGGTTGTTTGAATACCATAACAGGTCATGATAATACTGAAAAAAAATTATGCTTTTTATTCCAGGGATTTTCATAACTAATATATAAGACTGGAAAATCACCTGGGTATAATTTTGATTAGTACTTTTTTTTTTTTTTTTTTTAGTACTAGTACATGTATATAAAACAAAGGCGTAGTGCCCATTACACACAGTACGCACGTGCGTAATGCAAAACAATCCGGGAACAGGTCGACGCTGTCTGTAATTGTTCTATATAATATCCTCTTCCCTTTTTCAGTAATTAAGTTTCCACAATAAAGCGGCGTGCGTAATGATAATGTTTTTCTGGCTACGCCCCTGCGGAATCTCATTGATGGGGTAGGGCGGTTGTGGTGATGGTAAATCCAGGGTTTGTTTTACAACAGATTTAATAAAATCCTACAAAAGATATGGACAGTTTTTTACTTGTTAGATACGATACAAGACCGACATTTGATTGATTGATTTATTTTAATTATCATTTTAAAATTGCTGGGTCTTGAAAAAATAAGGAAGTCACTGTTTCTTCCACTCTTGTTCATAATTATCCAGCCGTTGAGACAACTGATGACGATGATGATGATGATGATGGTGGCAATGAATGAAAACGATCAACCATCAAGATAACATATTCAAAAGGAGTGTATTTTATAGAGGGAGTTGAGGGCAATGTCGGTGCGATTTAAAAGTGAGGGGGTAGGAGGGGCACCTTCAATCCGATGATCTGGGGGAGGGACATTTAATGACCCAAGGGCGTCCGAATCTGTTAGAAAGGGTTCAGGGGCATGCTTCCCTGAGTAATTTTGAATTTCAAGTGTTCAAGGTCGGCAAACCCAGCATTCTAAGCACAATAACTGGCAAGAGGGGACATGGAAGAACTTAAGCTTAGTGATCGCCAAAGTTTGTTTTGTTTAACCACACCACTGGAGCACATTGATTAATTAATCATCGGCTATTGGATGTCAAACATTTGGTAATTCTGACACCAAGTCATCAGAGGAAACCCGCTACATTTTTCCTTAATGCAGCAAGGGATCTTTTATATGCATTTCCCCACAGACAGGAAAACACATACCACGACCTTTGTCCAGTTGTGGTGCACTGGTTGGAACAAGAAAAAACCCCAATCAGCTGAATGGATCCACCGAGATGATTCGATCCTGCGACGCACGCACCTCAAGCGAGCACTCAACCGACTCAGCTAAATCCCGCCCCTGATCGCCAAAGAGTCATTATATTTTGTTTAAAATTATATTTGGGTTTCACCACAGGTGCAAACTATTTGACTGCAATGAGGCTCAGTATTCATGCACCGGGTTTCATTTGAGAAAAAAAGTGTGACGTGACCAATTTGGGTAAATTTCAAACGAGCGGATTTTTTTGAAAAACCGAATAGCTACACTTTTATTCAAATGACTTTTGAAAGATTTGATAAACAGTTTCCATAAATAAATGTATCATATCCGCTATCTCCCGCTTTCAGCAGCGTAAGCATGGTTTGTATGAGTGTGAAGATTATAATAAAAAATCATGCATTTTGGAAACACATTTAAAAATATTGGGCATATTATCAAGGAAGATACACACAAATTTATCTATTAAAAATGAGTTCTGTTTTACGAACCTCATTTGTAATTTCTTTGAGCTTAAAAACATTTGTTTCATTTTTAAAGAATACGTGGGCATTAAAAGAAAGAAAGAAATGTTTTTATTTAACGACGCACTCAACACATTATATTTACGGTTATATGGCGTCAGACATGGTTAAGGACCACAGAGATATTGAGAGAGGAAACCCGCTGTCGCCACTTCATGGGCTACTCTTCGATTAGCAGCAAGGGATCTTTTATATGCACCATCCCACAGACAGGGTAGTACATACCATGGCCTTTGATATGCCAGTCGTGGTGCACTGGCTGGAACGAGAAATAGCCCAATGGATCCACCGACGGGGATCGATCCCAGACCGACCACGCATCGAGCGAGCGCTTTACCACTGGGCTGCGTCCCGCCCCACGTGGGCATTAATGTCAGAGGCTAGTTTATACGGTACTAGATGTAGATACCACCCATGTCCATCTAGTCCCCCAGATCTGTACATTAATCACATGTTTACTGCACTGCTGATATTACAAAAACTTTCATTAGGCCATTATGGATTTTAATTATTTAAATATTTCGTCCACTGTGATCATATGACAATTATGTTTGAACAGTATCCGGGGGTTAAACGAAATATACATAGCTACCATTTGTCCCCCCAGTAGCAAGAGCAAATTGATATGCTCGACGCACATAGGAGATGCTAGGAGTACATGCATGGTGTTTGCCGGGTGGTGGTGTTTGTTTGGTTGACAGAAAGATATTAAGGGAACCCTTAAAATATAGGCTGACCCAACTTCTGACAGATCTTGGAACATAATATGGAAAGCTCCAAAGCAAAGACATCCTAATACCTGAGAAGCTGCCTTGACTATAGCCAGTTTATAGGTCGTTGCCACGCAGTGTTCGTTGCCATGCAGTGTTCTTTACATTTTTCAGAAATAATCGTATTTGCTTTCATCCAATAGAGAGCATTCAAAAACCGTAAAAAAGAAATGTTTTATTTAACGACGCACCCAACACATTATATTTATGGTTATATGGCGTCAGACATATGGTTAAGGACCACAGAGATATTGAGAGAGGAAACCCGCTGTCGCCACTTCATGGGCTACTCTTTTCAATTAGCAGCATGGAATCTTTTATATGCACCATCCCACAGACAGGGTAGTACATACCACGGTCTTTGATATGCCAGTCGTGGTGCACTGGCTGGAACGAGAAATAGCCCAATGGGCCCACCGACGGGGATCGATCACAGACCGACTGCGCATCGAGCGAGCGCTTTACCACTGGGCTACGTTCCGCCCCACGTGAGCATTAATGTCAGAGGCTGATTTATATAATCTCAGTAGAACATTAGCATGTGATTATTTTGAATAGCATTTTTGTGTAAATAGTTAACGATCTCTTAAATCAGGTTTATTTTGATTTTGTGTGTGTGTGTGTGTGTGTTTTTTTTTTTTTTTTAACACTGATATCTTCTTTGACCAGTAGGCCTATGAGGTTTTGTTTCAAATTGAAGACATGTCATTACACATTCATTTTAACAAGCGCAGATCCAGTAGAGGGCAATAAAAGTATAGGGCCTACCCCCACCCTGCGAAGTGTTCAGAAAATCTGTAGTCGTCCTTTTTAAAAGTTGCACCCTCAGCCTAGAAAAGTCCTATATATCCGTACCTGCTCAAGGTTCGAACACGCCCTCACTCTCCTGTGAACACAGCGCAGCTAAATGGTATCTTCCAGAATAGAGGCGGGATGTAGCCAAGTAGTAAAGCGTCTGTGGGCCTAATGGACTATTTCTCGTTTCAGCCAGTGCACCACGACTGGTATATGAAAGGCCGTCGTATGTCTTATCCTGTCTGTGGGAAAGCGCATATAAAAGATTCCTTGCTGCATTAGGAAAACATGTAGCGCGTTTCCTCCGATGACTATGCGTCAGAATTATCAAATGTAATAGCCCAGTCATCCATTAGTTGATGATTAATCAATGTACTCTAGTGGTGTCGTTAAACAAAAAACAACAACTTCCTTTCCAGGATAGATGTTTAATAATCATACGTCAGTAATTAGCGAAAGGCTACTTACGTTAAGTGTAGTTGCCTTATATTGTGCTATTAATTATTGTGTAGTACTCCCCATGGTTAGAAGTTGGTGCTGGGGCACGAATGTAAAAGCCACTAGTCTTAAATACAGTGGCATAATATTTAGTTATATTAACTACTGCACCACCGAGGCCACTGTGTTCAGACTTGCAAACTGCTATATTTTCTAGCACTGTGTTAAAAGCACTCAGTCACAGATTTAGTTGGTCTTATTTCTCTAATAATGGATTATAAATGAAAATTACATTTGGAATACCAAACCTCACTATTGTATCACCCGAAACATTTTAAATGAATCACGATTGAGGGAATACCATGACAACCAGTGAGCAGTTTCATTTTTTAAAATTGGAACTCTTTTATGAGGAGTCTAAAACGTACGACAAAACCGAGTATTGATGAGGCTATATACACGACAGCCGTGTAAAGTTCCCTTGAATTTTATATACACGACCGCTTTGTATAGACACTACATTGTCAACACTGAGGCGAGTGGAGTTTATGTTGAGGGGTCGAGACATGTTCCCCCGAAAAATAAAACAGGGAGATGGGTTACGCCTGCACCGACAAAAAACATTGTGGCGCAATAATTTTTGCTTAATACACAACATAATGTCCTGCGTTACTAAAAAATTAAGCCCTGTTTATATAGTTACTAGTACGTTGTCGTGTCAATAAAATTTACCTCATTGACCTCATTAATGTACATCTAATTTGCAGTTATCAAATTCAGAACGTAAAAATATAGCCTGTGCCCCCTCCCGTATATATATTATCTGCAGGTATTTAAAAATATAGAGGTTTCTCAAATATACCGATAATGATTGGTGACCTCGAACATTTGTAGTTGGTGACGTCCTAGCAATTTGCTTCCAGCTGTTTACGATTAAAATGCCTGCTATATGTACCATCGACGTCCCAAACTGCGTTCACCTAACGACAAAAACACGAATACGATACCCCTGCGTGTGCTGTAACCTCACCGTGGTGCAGGGGTGTAACATTCTCTTTGAGAATGGCCAATACAGCACAAATTGAAGTTTAGAATAAAAGTCAGTATCTGTCTGTGATATTTGTATTTGTATTTTTGCACAGTTCTTTACACTGTTTTTATTTATATCTTGAATTTTTCTGTTGATGTTGATCATCACCGTATATGTTTTCATTACCATAGTTTGACACCCAATAGCCGATGTATTTTTCGTGCTGGGGTGTCGTTAAACATTCATTCATTCATTATACGAATACGATATTTACGGAAATATTATTCTACATTTTTTCAGCTACAATACGTGAAACAAAATAAATTGCAATCAAGTAACGTAAAAAATCAACAATGTGGACGTAAAACAAAATCCATTCTAATAAATAAAAGTGAAACACCCTCCGTTAAACACGAAAGGGTGCGACGTTTCTGCGTCCAGGCGCATGCGTTTGCAAAAAGTATCGTACTACGCATGTGCGGTTCGTCATTTTCCATTTTACATAAAATATATATGTTTCTTAATCATGCACAGTTGCCGAACACTTAATTTATTAATTTTTTTAAAGGAAAAATTCAATTTATCAAGCGTTCTGGTCCGGTCCGCGTTTTATCAACACATATCACTCGCACTTGATGTCAATACTGATAGGCATTACGTTCATACCTGCGAATAGTTTGTAAAATATAATTTTTTTAATGAATTGATTCTAAATTAAAACAATTTATATACTCAAAATTATTTACAACAGTTATGAATGGATTATAAATACTATTCACTACGATAACATACCTTTTGCAGATCGAATAAAATAATTGAAAACAAATTCTAACAACAGGGGTCTTAAAAATCGTAAAAATTAAATTCTTTGGCCTTTTTGATCTGGCACGTGTAAGGTCATGTGACACGCACCGAATGTTAATTCATCTTTCTCCATTTTAAGTCAATTTTTACGAGTCATGTGGACCCGATATCGATAATTTTAAGGAATAAACAAAAAAGACTTAGTAAAATGAATGGTTTTAGGGGTTTGTAAAGTTTTGTATTTAGATACTTACTTTCTCAACTTTATTTTTTATAAAAATGTTCCTGAACTGTGAAGAAAAACCTCATAAATGAATGACATGCCGATGACAACAAATTGGATGTTGACTGCGCGCGAACCGTACACGAGAAAACAAAGTGAACGAAATTTGAAGCATAACGCAGTTAGGGACGTTGACGATAATACAGTTCGTGAAATTTATTTTTAAATAATAACACTTCTGATAATGCCATCATATTTCACCAACAGTGACGATCTGCGAAACTAGCAAAACCGTTAGTACTGTTACCGAATCATAGTTATTCATTATACGTATCCGTAACAATACTGGCACAATGACGGTTGTTGTTCTATGCTCTGTTCGAAAACAGGTAACCTGCTGTTAGTTTGTGTACTGTCCGTAGTTAGTGTGTATTTATCATCTCTCTCACCAGCTGATAATTTTATTTATTTATTTGTATTTATTATTTATTATTCACTCATTCATTCATTCATTCATTCATTCATTCATTCATTCATTCATATTATTATTATTATTATTATTATTATTATTATTAGAGTACTGCAGGGGCAGTATTACGCTATTCATATATGGTAGGTGTCTATGGAAAACGTACACTAAAGGGTCCGCTAGATTGATATTCAACTCCCATTCCCATTTTCGGACCACGGACTGTCCATACTTAGTATGTATTCCTCCTGTTCCAGGTGGTTAGATAATATGGATCAATCAAATACTTATTTACCGCATATATACATTTTTGCTGTGTATATAGTCCGGCCTCGTTAGGAAGGAAGGAAACTGGTTTTTACGTGCCCCTATCCACAGAGGTTCAGGCACGCCCACTTCGGATTTAGCCTCTGACTTCGCCAGTGACCAACTCCGAAGCAGGAGGGGGGGGGGGGGGGGGGGGGGGGGAGTGGTAGTTGATGGGGACAATTTAAATATGTGGTAAGACCACTTAATTAAATATATAATTACAAAAATAATTTAAAAAAAAAATGGGGGCACTACATTAATTTGTTTTATATTATAATTTACTATTGCACCGATTATCCTAAAGCCTATTATTATACTTTACTTAAATTTAATTTTAGTTGGTGCGAATAACTTTTCTGTTTCGGGCTGGTCTAAACATCAATTATTCATATACTAATAATTATAATTAAATTAAATCTTTAAATTAATTAGACTTAACAAGCCCTGGAGGCCATATACACAGCTGTCGTATATATAGCCACAGTATATAAACAGCGTCTAAGTCACAGTATTCTTTAGAAATGTCAGAGGTGGATTTAGAGGGGCCCCAGGGCCCCCCCCCCCCCCTAAATTTTGCGAGTTATAATTTTATTATATATTAATTTTCATTTTTTTACGATCCCCTCCAAACCTCACCCAAAGTTCCATTGGCATTCCGCCTCATGTCATTGGGGCCTCCCTAAATGGATTTTCTGGATCCGCCACTGAATGTTACAATTCCATTCCCAAGCCAGCTGTAATTACCCATGGGGTTATGGCATATTTGGCATAATAATGAATTTAACAAAGTGAAAAATGAATGCGGTGTTTAGATTTTTCCTCGTACAACAAACAAATTTACCTGGACATGCACGGCCTAACAAGACCCAAAGTTTTTTGCAAATGTTACGTTTAATTCCTATTCAATACTTGTATTCTTTACATTTGCATGAAAACAAACCCAAACCCCGACAGGTTTTATATACAATTCATCGTCCAAAATGCACGAAGTTGACTTATTTCCATTTACAAAAAATCTTTGTATGTTGTGAATGCAAGTTCGTTCTCCTATAAGCATAACAACAGATTAGGATATGAGGCTACGAGAAGACCATTATAGCTTGTTTCATTAAAGACGACCCTGAATGTCCAATATACGATAACATTGCTTGTACATATCAAGTCGATGGTCAATAACATTTTATTTTCAAAATATTGGGCAAACCACATGAAATACAAGTATTGAAGGGTATATAAGTTCACAGAAAATTTATTACTGGACATTCCATACATTATTGTTATTGGAGTAAAATATGGGTAAATCGAAATTGCTTCTTCCTACCCATCGAGCATATAACGTTCAAAGAGGATATTTCATGTTTTTTGTCAAATATGATTTATATTTCATCGAGTGAAGTTTGCAATCATATCTCACGAGTCGCGCTTGCGCGATGAGTGTGATATGATTGCAAACTTCACGAAATGAGATATAAATCATATTTGATAAAAAAAAAAAAACCCAAAAACATGACATTTTCTATTTATTATATAACTTATGGCAATTTATCTTTATTTTTAAAATGCCAGCAGCAAAATAGTTCCGGCTTTCTTACAGTGAAGATAACACTTTCTACAGTGACGATAACACATTTTAGAGTGAAATTTTTACTCTAAAATGTGTTATCGTCACTGAGTGACTGATAACTCTTTTATTTCACTGGATATTTTAAGATATTATTAAGTCTTTAACACCGGGGTGCGGGCCGTAGCCCAGTGATAAAGCGATCGCTTGATGCGTGGTCGCTTTAGGATCGATCCCCGCCGGTAACCCATTTGTTGTTCCAACCAGTACTCCACTACTTGTGTAACAAAGGCCGTGGAATGTACTATCCTGTCTGTGGGATAGTCCATATAACAGATCCCTTGCTGCTAATCGAAAAAGAGTAGCCCATGAAGTGGCGACAGCGGGTTTCCTCTCTCAATATATGTGTTGTGCTTAACCATATATCCAACGCCTTTCTTTAACACTGAAAACAATTTATTCCCATGACATTCATTATCAGTCACTCTTAAACAACCTATCAACTGAACAAATATAAACGTGTATTACAAAACACGGACAATCAATATAAACACATATAAAATACACCTACATACGAAGCCAGAGGTGGGTGTGGGGTTGTGCAGAGGGCCACGCCTCCACCAATCGCGGGTATACAATATTCTGGCCACGTGTGTGTGTAATATGTCACAATAAACATCACGAGATTAAGACCTCACCCCACCCCCCCCCCCCCCCCCACTAAAAGGGAACATGGACTTCAGATGAACACTTGCCCGTGCATTAGTAAATAATAAATATTATATATTATTCATGGACATACAACTTGACAGTCACAATGTATCTATCTTATAGTTACTTTAAAGGGACATTCCTGAGTTTGCTGCACTTTTTATTATGTTATCGACTAATAGAGACTTTTTAACGATTGTAATTACATATCAAATATATTTTTCTGCGTAATATATTAGTGGCTGTATATTAAACGTGTTTCTGATCGTTTTAATATTTGTACTAGGTTAAATTTCAGTTTATTTCCTAAAATAAATATTTTCGTACGTACTAAATTATTTGAAAACAAAATCCAGTTTCGGCTTCTTACAAATATTAAGACGATCAGAAACACGTTGAATATACAGATAATGATATTCTAAACAAGAAAATATATTTAATATGTAAGTTTAATAGTAGAAATATTTTATCAGTCGGAAACATCTTACAATTTAGCAAACTCAGGAACGTCCCTTTAAAGTGTTTTGTCTTCAATAGCACCCAAACTTATTTATTTTTGTATTAGCGCGGATCCGGACCTTTTTTTAATAGCGGGGGCCCAAAATCCGTTGTTGCTTTTGAACAGGTGGATGGGATAAAAATTAAAATATTTTTTGTATTTTTTTGTATTCTGTAATATATATTGTTTCACAAAAATAGAGGGGAGCGTGTCACCTGGACTTCCCACCTGAATCCGCGCCTGAATTGTTTATTGACTTGTGTTTCCAAATTGTTAACCATATGTCTGACGCCATATAACCGTAAATAAAATGTGTTGAGTGCGTCGTTAAATAAAGCATTTCTTTCTCTTTTTTGTTGTTAGGCAAATAGCCTTAGTTATTTATAGAAGAACGAAATTGCATTTACAACATACATAGATTTTAAAAAAATGGAAATAAGTCAACTTCGTGCATTTTAGATGATGAATTGTATATAAAACCTGTCGGGGTTTGGATTTGTTTTCATGCGAATGTAATGAAAACAAGGACTGAATAGGAATTAAACGTAACAAAAAACTTGGGGTCTAAACAATTGAACAGGACTATAGTCAGGATTGTCGCCGTTTCAAATGCTTCCGTTACTGAAATAAATTACTGTATAAGCTTATTATCATTCAGTACATGTTTTTTTAATTTTTTACTAACTTATTTTTATTGTTTTTCTTTCGATTTACCCTATTTGGCAGAGGACGGCCAAGCGTTCTTGTTACACGAGCTTGGCAAATCGTTTTGACACTGTCGTTATTCGAGGGGGGGGGGGGGGGGGGGGGGGAGAGAATGCCAGTCACGTGACTCCAAAATAATACATCACACCTCTTCGCTCCAAATAGCCGGGTTTCCCCCCAGTTCTCAACGAGGGTAGCGAATACATCACATCTCCCTACCATCGACATAATTCAATTATTTTTACAAAATATCAGTAATACGTGGGTTATGGTAGTATGTAGATGGTTAAATAAAGTACTTTTAGTGACAAATCAAATATATATTTTTTCAGATACTTTGTCAGGTCATTAATTAGGTCAACCATCCGTGACTGAGTGCCTTTAAGACTTTGCAAACTGCTGTATTTGGTAACAGTGTTAAGTCTTGCAAACTGCTCTATTCCCGAACATTGTGTTAAGATTCTCAAACTACTGCATTTTTAAAGATTGTGTTAAAACTTGCAAATTACTGTATTTCGTAATATTGTGTTAAGACTTGCAATGCTTATATCATAACATTGATAGTTTAATTTTATGAATGGGATTGATAATTCGGAAAGACCACGTGCATCACTCTGTTTGATATTGTTTACTTGTTTTGTCAACATTCCGAGAGCACATTGATAAATTAATTATCGGCTTTTGGGTGTCACACATTTGCCAATTCGTACACCTTCTTGAGAGGAAACCCACTTATTTTTTCACTAGCCTTTGAATGTGCTGATTCTCATGATGCAAGGATGACAACATTCTCAACGAGGGTAGCGAATACATCACATCTCCCTACCGGCCTCGGTGGCGCAGTGGTTAAGCCATTGGACTACAGGCTGGTAGGTACTGGGTTCGGATCCCAGTCGAGGCATGGGATTTGTAATCCAGATACCGACTCCAAACCCTGAGTGAGTGCTCCGCAAGGCTCAATGGGTAGGTGTAAACCACTTGCACCGACCAGCGATCCATAACTGGTTCAACAAAGGCGATGGTTTGTGCTATCCTGCCTGTGGGAAGCGCGAATAAAAGATCCCTTGCTGCCTGTCGTAAAAGAGTAGCCTATGTGGTGACAGCAGGGTTCCTCTAAAAAAAAAAAAACAGTGTCGAATGACCATATGTTTGACGTCCAATAGCCGATGATTAGATAAAAAATCAATGTGCTCTAGTGGCGTCGTTAAATAAAACAAACTTTACTTTTTACATCACATCTCCCCGTCATCAATTCCTTCACCTTTGTACGACACCCAATAGTTTAACTATACACAGAAACACGAATTAAGCACTCCCTGAAATAATAATTCGCACAGACTAACCCTTTGACAAAAATGCAGGTTTTATTTGATTTATCCCTAGAAAGACCTTCCATCAGTCGTAGAGGAGGTCCCGGCAGTCCTAGAGACTGCATTGCATCGGAAATGGCAGTAGTTACATCTTGATCATATCAGACGACTCACTAGGGGAATGAAAGGAAGAGTAGGACTGGGGTTGTTTTTATGAGGCTACAAATGAAAGTTTTATTATACAAATCGTCAGTTAATAACCAAGTTCTACCTGATCATAGAACTTTACACGTCCAGTTGTGGCTCTCATTTTGCCTCAAATACACTACTGTCAAAACTGTTAACAATTAAACTATTACAATATTGAACATTTCCATCATTATTGGGCGTTTTAAGTCATTAAACGCATCTTGCAGATAACATTAATTTATCCGTGACATTTTAGACTGGACGTCAGTAAGAACATTTTGTTAGACTAAGACAGTCACGGCAGAAAAACATGGGTATGTACGAGCGTAACTAAGTTATCACTGAACACACATGATAATTCATCATGGGATCGTTTACAATTATGCAGTTTAACACAAACAGGAAAGAACATATCATGGCCTTTGATATACCAAATAATGGTGCACTGGAGGAAACAATTCTGGTTCTGACTGCTGAACTGAGGTTTGATACTGTGACCAAGGACTTCAGAAGAGTACTCTACTGATTGAGCTAAATCTCATCACCATGATTTTAACAATGAGTCTGAGCAATGAAACGAAAACAGGATTCAACAGTCTTGACACACTGAAGCACTTCTTGTCTTGAGATGCCTCCAGAGGGTTGGATGAAAAAGTACTACTTTTGGGGTGGTAGTGAATAATTTATTCGTTACTTAAAATGTGAACAATATGTACATCTGATTTCTTCAAGGAATATGTTATATAAAGAAAACACAACAATCTCACAACATTAATAATAATGTTTATTTCTGTTTTCATTTTAAAATTTACAAAATGTTGTAGAACTACAGATGTATAATAAGCATTTATAAAATAAAATGTATTAATGTTTTTAATTATTATTTTGTAAAATAAATTTCTGAATTTATTAAATGTTCATATATTCTGAAATATATCCATCATGATTTAATAATAAAAAACACACATTAAAAGTAGACACCTGACATAAAATTAAATATATCATATTTTAAAATTATGGAGGCATAGTTTGGTTATGGATAGTATTACAAACTGAAAGTGTTAAGAATTATGCATTTCTTTTTTCAAATACAATATTAAATCGGATGATCCAGGTTTCTTCATCATAAACGGATACAATAATAATAATAATAATAATAATAATAATAATAATATCTAAAATGTTAATAATACTTAATAGTGAAATAACTTAGGTAATCAAACCAAAAACTGCTGTATGTCTCCTTCATTTTTTGCTTTCGACTTGGAATACGCTTGTGATTAAAACTACAGACTATTCAATATGTTTTCTAATCTTGTTTTATAGACAAAAACTGAGAATTAACTCAAGTAGTTTCCTTCAGTGGATGATATGTTAAAATTACGTAGTCATTTGTTCCATCAAGACTTACAAATCCACAGCTCAAAAGTAAATTCCTGAAAGCTTTGTTATCATAATTAACATGGGCAGCAACAAAAGCTTCTTCTTCGAAGAGTAGCTTCGTCAAGAGGCTAATGCAGGCCATAGCCAAACCTTTCCTTCTGTAATCCTGCCTGACATACGTCATGCCTATGAGGTTCTGCATATGTACAAATGCATAGGCCACAAGTTGGCCATTTTTAGCCCTGAGGCAAATAGATGGAAGCTTGGAGTTCACCAGTCTTGTTAAAAACAAATACAGTTCGGGATGAATGTAATTCCAGTTTCTAAATATGTCTGTTACATCCTTCTGCTTCACTAACGACACTTGAATATCTGGTAACTGTACTTCAAAACTGAAAGGTTTAAAGAAGTGATTATTGTAATTTCATTTGGTGTTTTTGTTAAATTTTACATGTAAATCAATACTGATAGAATTGGGAATCAGTTGAAAATTCACCGTTAATTATCAGTTGTACAGTTATTGGTTTGTACAACTTTATCAATTTTCAATTATACCATTGGTTAGAATATGAATGAACTTAAGAAGGACTTCGATCATTAGGACTATGCCTCTGTTATAATCAATGGAACCAACCAACCACATTTTGTTAATCTCCTATTCATTATCTGTGTTCATTACGTACACATGAAAACAAAGTTAAAGTCAAGAACATTTCACAAAAATTTCATCATTAAACTGTTGGAATAATTTCACTTAACATTTTCTTAAAGCCGCACACCCTAGTTCCATCCAGTGAAAATAAAGTATAATTTGGTTAATCTACAAACCTGTAACACACTTAGAGCACGTTTTTATCAAATGGAGTGAAAAAGCAGGTTTTATATCGATAAATACCATGGGAATCCCCATGTCCCAATTGCTTGAAATAATTTTGAAAGTTAGTATTCTGATGTCACTGGTAGATGTCGCTCTAAGCACAACAATGCCTACATCACGACAAATTTCACAGACTTGGGGTGCGTTCGTTTCACCTCTCCTGGACATGTTCCAACTGTTCTGTCCTGGTTGTATCCCCTCTCCAGATATCGTAAGACTTAGCAAAATTATTGGTTTTAAGGGTTTGTAACGTTTTGTATTGAGACACTTACTTGTCTGAACTTTATTGTTACTGAAAATGTTCACGAACTGTGAAGAAAAATCTCACAAATGAACAACAACAAATCGGATGTTGATTGCACGAACCGTGCACGAGAAAACAAACCGAACCAAAATGATAACGGTCACGTGATATACCAACGTCTGTGACATTGAAATGGAAATATCCCCTCTAAAAATAGATTGGACCTCGCTTGCTTAACGTTTTTTTCTCGACAGAACGTCTTGTGAAAAAATGCAAAAAATGCATTTCGTGGTTTTACAAACATCAGGAATACCAAAAAGCACTTCAGGTGAATGGAAATGTGTATTCTAAATAATAAAATGTAAGTAAAGTGCAATTTTATTTGTGAAAAATGGGGTTTAATAGCGAAAAACGCCGTAATGGTTAAAAAATAATCGTAACTAGGGTATGTCCCTTTAACAGTTAATTCATTATGGATTCATAATCAATCACCACAGTTTTAGAACCAAACCAATAATTTTTGTTATTAAAATCGACCATCCGGGATTATAGAAGACTGAAATATCGTCCGAATAAACACTATTTGAAAAATTATTTTTTATTAGAACTGCTGTTAATACAAAATTACATAAATATTGACTATTTACGTAAATATTTATTTGTTGAATTAAAAAAATTCTTAATGAAATACATGTATTTACAAATGAGTAGTAAAAATAAAGTACTTAAAAACAAATATTAACATTTGATAGAAATGGAAAAACTAACCCTTCTTTACCTAACCCAAATGAAAAACTCCACCCAAATCTGTCATCACTAACTTATGAAAATATCCTGAAATGAAATATTTTACCCAAATCTGTCGTCACTAATATTCTGAAATGAAATATTTTCATAATTATTTTTTATTATGAATTAATTACAATATATGAACTTGATTACATCACTTTTAATTTCCTTTGCTAAAACTTGTCTTTTGATATAAAAAAACCCCCAATACCTGAATTTCATTGCATTTCGACAGACAGCAAAAACACATCCCCTGTGCAGTTCTTCTAACTGAGAACCATCAGGCAACAGTGTGAACAGCAAGTCTCGTATGTCTGGTGGGATTTCTAAACAACGACAAGTATTATTAGCATATTCCTACAAAACAAAGTAAAGAGCCATGACTATTTCATTAGTTGTAAATGGTCATTACGATTAGGACCAATCACAGTTTTAACATCACAGAAAAACAAATTTAAAATATTTCAGAATGCACCTAAGACTGTTTAATTCTGACCCAACAACCATCACGGTACCTCACCAAAGTAGCCTCGTCTTCTGTTACCATTATTAATGTTTATTTATATTTATGTCCCAACTACAATCCCATCTTCTCAGTTTAAAACATTTTCTCTTACAAGTCTGGTTAACTATTATTGTTAAAATAAAAAAGGGATGCTGTCCTCTACAAAGAAGATTTTTTCTTTTTATTCTTTTTTTTCGTCTAGCTACTTTGGGTTTTCTGACCCTGTTTATTATCAACTTATGGTAGTTTTAGCAGATACCGAAGTATTTAAGCCATCAGGATAAAATAACCTTTGATGATGATGCATAGGACATTTATAGTGCTTCATTATAGTGGTATCTCAAAAACCATGGTATGTGTAATCATGTCTTGCAGTGTAAGAATACAAAAAACAAATCTATTGCTGCTAACTAGCAGTTATAAACAAAGCAGTGATCACCAGTTTTCTATTTAATAAAACTTATTGCCATGGTTTGGTCAGATACATTTCAAGCAGCTAAACTGCATGACAATTATTTTCAGAATTAGATAAATGCTAATATAAAGAGTTCTTACCAAATATATACTCCTTTTGCCAGTCAAAAATGCTAGGCTGGCGTAAAATGTTCATGATAGCATAAGGGTCATTCCCATGGATTAAAACATACTCTCCACTGAAACTATCCTGGAATGAAGGTGACATTGTTCAGTATTCTACACAGTGAAGAAGTAAATATTAAAATAAAGATCTGTTTCCAATATACACAGTTTTAGGAGTGGCTTGAAAAGCAGAAAATATTTTATGGATATCAATAGAGTGATTCCATCCACATTCCACACCTCACCAAAACCATACACATGGGAAACAGCCTTCAGTGTCAGATCCAGCATGGAATCCAGCAGCGGTCCACAAGGAAGCCGTGAAGCTGGAACATGGGGAAGGGGGTGGGTTGTAATCTTGCATTTTTCCCGTTGTCCCTTACTGGCAGTCCTGATTAATGATTTAAAAAAATATAAACTACATGTACATAGAAAATATTCATGAATTAAACTAACAGTCAGTTCTTTGTCAATATGGGGGGGAAAAGATAATGTCACAGTATAACCTGTCAATGATCCTTATTGCATGTTGTATGATTACAAAATAAAAAATAGTAGTATGTATATATATATATATATATATATATATATATATATATATATATATGTTATTACCAGAGTGTTTTTTGGTATCGTCATTATCATATATTAGGAATAAAAATTGTATTATGCGAGCCACTGGCGACCATAATACATTATTAATATTCCTAATATATGATATTGACGATACTGAAATACACGAGGGTAATAATCTCTTTATCATATAAGCTCAAGCTTAATACAACGTGTTTTTGTAAACTGTACACGTAACTTTAATTCCAGTCTGCCATTACTAGATATTCAAATGACGTAAGAATATGTGGCGCGGTGTATTTATAAATGGAAATGACGTCAAACTTGAATGACGTCATTTTGGATGTCCTTACATCAAAATAAAGTTATGCCTAACGTTTTTTTTTCTTTTTCTGAACTCTGGATAGCTTTCAGTGTCAAACTGCCATTGAAATATTTTTATTTGATGACTATGAATGCATACGTCAATCATGGAGTGTCACCCAAGTACGTCTGCTTAAATGTCAATAAACCTAGTGCCGAGACCTCGACTAATTTACATCTAATTTGCAAAGTTATCAAATTCTTAAAGTATGTGATCTGAAAAATATCACATACTTTGATTGCACTAAAAATGTAAGATATTATATGATAAATATATATATATATATATATATATATATAGAGGATAGAGGTTATTACCAGAGTGTTTTTCGTTATCGTCAATATCATATATTAGGAATAAAAATTGTATTATGCGAGCATAATACATTATTTTTATTCCTAATATATGATATTGACGATACCGAAATACACGAGGGTAATAATCTCTTTATCATATAAGCTCAAGCTTAATACGTGTTTTTGTAAACTGTACACGCAACTTTAATTCCAGTCTGCCATTACTAGATATTCAAATGACGTAAGAATATGTGGCGCAGTGTATTTTTGAATGGAAATGACGTCAAACTCGAATGACGTCATTTTGGATGTCCTTACATCAAAATAAAGTTATGCCTAACGTGTTTTGTTTTCTGAACTCTATTTAAAGGACCATGGTTTTCATCCACATCGATTTGTTATGAAATATACAAGAATAATTTTAGCAATAATTGATTTAGCATTATTTTATGGGGACTCCTAATTAGGCTAATTTAAATGTTTGTTAAATTTGTAGTCTTGACTGATATACATCATTTATTTAATGCACTATATTATGTAGCTATTCAGCCTACATGAATAAGAAATAGCTAGATATCACAGCTACAAAAGGGAGGTCATGGGACCCCTGTGACCCCCACCTTGGATCTGCAACTGACCTTAATAACACAACACAACAAACAGTTGACAATCATATTTAAAATCTATCTGAAAACAGCAGTCTGCAGAATGTTTTCACAAACAGTTGAAACTGCATCCATATGTTCTACCTAACCACTCGTACAGGCAGGGACTGGGATGTGGTGGGTCAACACTGTAGAAAAGATGTCTTCAGGAACAGAAAATACACAGTAAAATAGATTTAAACCGTACAGCTCATAGTTCATAATTTTAGTATAAAGTTAACCTTTAAAGTGCAGTAATCTGTTAAAAGTAGGTTGCAGTGACCTAGTTATGGCACATAGCACACCAGCATCTCAAGTTGTACTTGCATGCAAGGTTTGATGATCCTGTATGAATCGGTAACATGGATTTCCTTTAATATGCAGTAACTGTAATCTGTGAAAAGTAGATTGCAGTGACATACTCAAGGCTTTAGATCTCACTAATTTGGACACAATGGGGACCTATTTCTTTTCTGAGTGCAGAAAAGTTGTTTTAGTTCACTACTGTCATTAGCAAATGCTGTAGAGTTGTCAATATTCAGAAATACTTTTCAAGTTAATTTACTGTAATTAAACTTAACATTTCAGGTGACATATTTTGAGGTCAGCATGTTTGTACTTAATTTGGGCATGTGTAATTTGGGCATATGTATTTTGGGCATAATTATTTTGGGCATATGTATTTTGGGCATATGTATTTTGGGCACAATGTTTATTGCCTTGACTTTGATGCAATCTAAAACTCCAATACCACAATCCCAAGTTGAAGTTGCATACAAAGTTTGAAGATATTCCCCAGACAAGAAATGTTTACAGATGGATATCTGGGCAGATGGATGTATGGACAAACATACGGATGCCATTTTATAATATGACCTGTCAAAGATGGGCATATAAAAATTGGTCAGACTCACACATTTATCTAGAATAGGCCTAGTAAGCACTGCATGGTACTTTGGCCACTCATCAACAAAAACCTCAAAGTATGGCCACTTGTTAGTAATAATATTCTTCACCATTCCATACATCTGGAGAAAAATGAAAGATGAAAACATTCAATACAAAATATTATATAAATATAAATAGCAAATTATTCTTGTTGAGAATATCTGTACATATATGCACTATACTTTTGTTCAATCAAACGTTTTCCAGTGGATATACTTTTACAATGCTTGACATTAAGATGGTAAAACCTTGTGTTCTTGTTGGTGGGATACTGAGAAAGACTACTTAAACTTATAAAAGTTATACCCATCTGTATCTGCACCTTCTAGGTTTTTTTTGTTCTTTTAATTTTTGTGTTCATAGGGATGTGTTACATTAATATCCAAGGAACCATCCATCTGTAAATCACAACATCATGATTATATAGTATCAGTATGTGTATATTGTATCATGCAAGCCTCTGGGTTTTTTTTATTCCTAATATATGATACTAATGATACCGTACAATGCACTAATGAAGAAATTATTTATCTGTTATTTCAGTCTTTGCAGAAGATGTCTGGTTCAGTCACGGGGGGGGGGGGGGGGGGGGGAGAGAGAGAGAGAGAGAGAGAGAGAGAGAGAGAGAGAGAGAGAGAGAGAGAGAGAGAGAGAGAGAGGGGGGAATGGGGGCATAATAATCTCTTTACCATATAATCTCAAGCTTAATACAATGTGTTTTTGTAAACTGTACATACAACTTTAATTCCAGTCCACCATTACTAGATGTTCCAATGATGTAAGCATATGTGATGCAGTGTCTTTTTGAATGGAAATGACGTCAAACTTGAATGCCGTCATTTTGGATATCCTAACATAAAAATAAACTAGTGCTCAACATTTTTTGTTTTCTGAACACTGAACAGCTTTCAGTGTAAGGTTGCTATTGAAATGTTTTTGAATGATGACTATAAATACATGTCAATTATAGGGTGTCACTGTAGTACATTTGCTATAATGTCAATAAACGTAGTACTGTGACTTCGATTAATTTACATCTAATTTGCATTTATCAAATTCTGAAAGTATGTGATCTGAAAAACATCACATACTTTGATTACACTGATAAATATATATATGCCACATGAATTATTTATTTAACAAAAGAAAAAAAAATTAATAATAAAAAAAAAGAAAAAAAAAAGTACTCTGATTGAAGTGGGCAGTTCTTCTTTTAGCATTTCAAACAAAATCGTCTGCTGATCATTATTGAGCTTTGTGACTGAACCAGACATCTTCTGGAAAGACTGAAATAACAGATGAATAATTTCTTCATTAGTGCATTGTACAAGTTAAAACTAAAATTATTTTCAGATATAAATACATGTATTAACACATGGGATTAGGAGTACACCCATGTCACATAATGCTCGGTTCAGACTAACAACTGTCAGCAGAAAGTTGGCCTACTTTCTGCTGTCATGACTTCTACAACTGTTCCGTTGCTATTCCCAATTCTTGTTGTATAACCCATTAGTTGTTATTCATACATAGCTTGGTTCATGTTCAATATATGATCACAGTTACTTGCTTAGCATGTACAAAGGAATAATCAAATACAGAGTTTAACAAATGAAAAAATAATTTTTTTATTCTGTCTTATACCTAAACAAATTGTGTTTCTGGGAACATGACCAAAAATATTAGGTAAGGCCAGTGTAAAAAATTTTTTTACACTACATATGTAGTTTTTAAACCTAAAATAATTAAAAAAAAAAAAAAAGTAGGGAAATAATAATTAGGGTAAGACCTTTTTGGGGGGGGGGGGGGGGAGGGGTAGGGTCGGTTTCCAATCTGATTAGAATTAGCTCTACTGGCCTACCAGTAGATCTAACAGCATTATGTGGACTCCCATGTCCAGGTGACATTTCATCTATAAATAACAATTTAAATTTCGACCAATTACACTTCGCCTTTTATCTACAAACCTGTAACACACTTAGATCACGTTTTTATCAAATGGAGTGAAAAAGCAGGTTTTATATCGATAAATACCATGGGAATCCCCATGTCCCAATTGCTTCAAATAATTTTGAAAGTTTGTATTCTGATGTCACCGGTAGATGTCGCTCGAAGCACAACAATGCCTACGTCACGACAAATTTCACAGACTTGGGGTGCGTTCTTTTTACCTCTCCTGGACATGTTCTAACTGTTCTGTCCTGGTTGTATCCCCTCTCCAGATATCATAGGACTTAGCAAACTTATTGGTTTTAAGGGTTTGTAACGTTTTGTATTGAGACACTTACTTGTCTGAACTTTATTTTTACTGAAAATGTTCACGAACTGTGAAGAAAAATCTCACAAATGAACAACAACAAATCGGATGTTGATTGCGCGAACCGTGCACAAGAAAACAAACTGAACCAAAATGATAACGGTCACGTGGTATACCAACATCTGTGACGTTTACACAGGAAGATTCCCTCTAAAAATAGATTGGACCTCGCTTGCTTAACGGTTTTTTCTCGACAGCACGTCTTGTGAGAAAATGCAAAAAACGCATTTCGTGGTTTTACAAACATCAGGATTACCAAAAAGCACTTCAGGTGAATGGAAATGTGTATTCTAAATAATAAAATGTAAGTAAAGTGCAATTTTATTTGTGAAAAATGGGGTTTAATAGCGCAAAACAATGCCGTAATGGTTAACAAATAGCCGTAACTAGGGTGTGTCCCTTTAAAATTAGCTCCACTATTACATGTGGATCTAACACCAGCCAGTTGGAGCTCATGTCCACCAATCAAAACCTTACTTCCAGAATCCTGCCAGTGATTTAAAACTAACAACACTGCGTAGTCCCCAATGTCCAGGTAACATTTCGTCTGTAAATAATAATTTAAATATTGACCAATCACACTTTGCCTTTTATAACGTTATTTGGGAGCATACAAATTCTAAAAATATCAGGCGAGTCTATTTTAGTGGCCGCAGTACAGCGAACCATACCAATACCTACGGGATGGGTTATCAGTCTTCAATTTTACATTAAAAATTATTTGTTTACTTATAACCCCCCCCCCCCCCCACCTGAAATGATACACGAAGTGTTTTCTTAGTTAATTGGTCTATGCTGTTAGTTGCTTCTACCTGTGATTCCTGATTGGCAGGTGTGTATTTGATTGGTAACCAGACAAGCCAATTAATTGACGGTGTCTAGACACAAAAATACATACCGGTATTGTGGAATATTACCTGTCGCCCCTAGAATGGTAATGGACATGGTTTATTACTGTAAATAGTTCTGTAAAACTATTGATTAAGTAGACTTTTCCATCTAAAACCACAGAACCGACCAATTATGTAGTCCCAAAGAAAAGAAAATTATCACTTTGGTATCGTGGGTTGTCGTTTTTGCTCCAACGTAGCATATCAATAGGCCTAATAGTGTACATTTTTCTTTTGGATTATTTAACAGAGAAAAATACTATAACCCCATTTTGTTCCGTTAATGCAATTTGAAATATATTTAGTTAAATAGTTTATTATATTATTACGTCATTTATGCTGTTTTACAAGTCAGGTTGATCAAAGAGAAGCGCCTTGTCGAAAATTACTGCTTTTGTTTACACTGTACATACAGGAGATGGTCAGGAGCTGACATCACTTCGCCCCAAGCTATCCAACCGGACGTCACAAAAACGAAACAAAATGGCTGCCCCCAGTTAGCAGGAATAATCATGTTTTTTTATTAACTCTAAAATTACTTGTTTTTTATTTGCTAAAGTGTCGGTATGTGTTGGTGGTCCGGGTTTGCATCTTTCCAACACATAAGGCTCTTGTTTGAGTTGACCCTACCTTTAAAACACACACACACACACACACACACACACACACACACAAATCTAGACTATTGGTTCAACGAATCTGGGATACTTCCATTAAAAAGAAACAACCCCTCTCACAACACCCCCGTGACACACACACACACAAACATACACACAACATTGACATTACCTTTCGCCCTGATCTAAGCATATCTCCAACAGTTGAGTACGTTAACTGAAATTTTACATATTTATTAACATGTTGTAAATCAAGCCTGTTAGGTACCGCTGAACAAGCCGATTCAAAATGGAGTAACGTTACACTGAAGAGTTAACTCCCTTATGACGTTCCTTCTGCTCTGCGTTCAGCAATAGCGAGCGACGCTAACGTTTGCAAACTATTTGATTGGTTTCCGCCCCGTAGGCATAGGTTGCATAGTACTAAAGAAGAGAGTACCATGTCAAAGTTCGACGTGCCCCATTTTCTTGCAGCTAGATTAGATGTGAGGTGCCACACTTTCTATTGCTGTACTTCCTGGGTGTGTTGAAACGCTGCTTATATCAGTTTTATTAGTAAACGTTAACATTATCGGCAATAGGAATTGATTTGGTCTAATGGAACCTATAGCATATATTCACTATATTATCATTATTTTATATTGTGTGCCATTTACTGTTATTTGACAGTCATAATTGCTTCATTAGGTTACACTCAGGCATGGGAGTTCATAATGACCTTGACCTTGGCATTAATTTACTGTGCACTGCTGAGAATAGAGTTTGAAAAAAAGTCTGTGCTGACCAATTGGAGATTTTGGCCCATATTTTTTACTTAAAATATTTTAAAGCTTATCTATCCAAGGTGATGGACATGTCATATAACACTAATCTTATTTAGACTAATAAGTCTAGGCAAGATGAAATAAGCTATTAGTAATAATTTATTTTTAGTTAAAAAATAATGTTAGCTGATATTAGGTTAAGCTTTTAGATCTCCATTCACAATGTGTATTTGAATGCAATTGGCTCTGGAATGACTATATTTAAATAACCTGATTTCTGCTGTAATTTTAACATACTCTTTAGGTTGGTGAATTATGTTTTAGGCAAATATGGGAGTTTTTACAATTGTTTTTGTGAGTTTGGCAAAAACATTAAAATCTACAGAAGTGGGTTCTGTGTAGCCATTTTGCATTCTCTTCTTTATTTGTACACAAATATAAGCTTGGTAATGATAGCTTTAGGTCAGTTCATTAAATCTTGTCCACATATTCAGTGAGTTTTCTATAGTAAAGGGTATTTGAAGTATATACCAAGTACAAGAGCAATTGTGACACATTTGTTAATCTACCTAGGAGTGTGTTAGTATTATCTTCCACTGTTACCACACTTGTAAAGCTATATTTTCCAATATTACTATGTAAATGATGTGTTACATTACAGATTGTAGTAATGCATACAATATAAATATTATATTCAGTTAAAACAGAAAATAATTAAAGAAAAATGACTTTCGCACTCTTTTGATGGATTGAATGTGCTTTTTTTTATGACAAATAAAAAATAATGATGTAAAACCCTAATGATAACTCTAGATATGATACATGTCTGTAAGCACCAATCACTGGAGATTATTAATAAAATATCAACAGATGTATTGGTAGCTGTCAGTGGATTTAATAATGCATATATAAAAACCAACTAGGCTGATGGGTTTGAAAATATTGCATTCAGTGACTTGACATCCAAGCATAGTTCATACCTTGGGTGTTTACCACACCATGATGTGTAACACATTAATTTACTACTATTTGTGGATGCAGTGGTGTTCATTTCAGATACCACATGTAGTATGCTTTTTTTCTAGTGAAGTTCTTATATGCCCATTAAAGTCTTTCAAAACACAGGGTCACTGCAATAAATGAGTTTTAAGGTAATTATTTATTGGAAATGAGAGACTCTGACTATGCATGCACACACTACATATACAACTAAGCATACACAACCAACCCATAGTATGTATCTTCAAGAGTAGTAATTTTATTTATTATTTGTTTTAAATATGATACATTGCATTTGTATACAACTTTGCATAACACTGATGCTTCCTAAGGTGTACATTAAATCAGGTTGCACTGTAGGAACAACACTATCAATTATGTTGTCACATCATATCAGAACACAGAAGATCCTGATAGTCATGAAAAAACCCAATTGGACACTTTTTGAAAAATAATTTTTTTTGATATAGGTTGCATAGTACTAAAGAAGAGAGTACCATGTGAAAGTTCGACGTGCACCGTCAACTATTTACGGAGTAAAAGCAGCTGTGGGTGTGATTGGTAGTAATATGTGACATTGATTATTTGTGCAAATACTATTATCCATTGACAATAAATAAATACACTTTTATTTGTTATACAGTTGTTATGCAGTATATACCAGAGGTTGAAAATAATGCGGGGTACCCCCAAAAATGGAACTGCAATTTTCAACAAAAATGACGGTTGCTATTAAAAACATAAATTAAATCTCTTAAATGATACGTGACCCCCCATTTTCTTGCAGCTAGATTAGATGTGAGGTGCCACACTTTCTATTGCTGTACTTCCTGGGTGTGTTGAAACGCTGCTTATATCAGTTTTATTAGTAAACGTTAACATTATCGGCAATAGGAATTGATTTGGTCTAATGGAACCTGGGAGGGAGGGTAACCACACAGACCATCAGGAACCGACTGCGCACCGCTGGACTGAGAGCCCGAAGGCCATACTTCGGTCCCATTCTTACCCGTTTACATCGTCAACAGCGACTTCTGTGGACGAGACGCCATGTCAGATTCACTCAGAGACAATGGAACACAGTGGTCTTTTGCAACGAATCCCGATTCACAATGAGTTTCGCCGATGGCAGAATAAGGGCGTGGCGAAGACGTGGTGAACGTCATACTCAGTGCTGTGTCAGAGAGGTCGACCGTTTCGGCGGAGGAAGCGTGATTGTGTGGAAAGCATTCACCAGCAATGGAAGGTCAAGGCTTGTCGTCATCCAGGGGAACATGACCGCCCAAGTCTACTGCGATCAAGTGCTTAGGCCGGTGCTGGTGCCATTCATCCATAACCATGGGCCTGGGTTGACCTTTCAACATGATAACGCAACCCCCCACACAGCGGCATTAACACGGAACTTTCTTCAAAATGCCGGTATCCCAGCCATGGCTTGGCCAGTCCGATCACCTGACATGAATCCAATTGAACATGTCTGGGATGAGCTCGGAAGACGTGTCAGAAACCGTGTTAACGCGCCTCAGACACTGCAGGCATTGGGACAGGCGCTGATGGCTGAATGGAGGCGACTTCCGGTTCAGTGTTTCACACGATTGCTGATATCCACGAGAAGACGGTGTCGGGCAGTTATCCAAGCCCAGGGAGGTCACACGCGATATTGACACTGCATAATGAGTTCATTTGAAATCATGTAAACGTTGATTTGGACCCCCCTTCAACATTCCAAGCCATAACATGTTACACAATTAAACATCGTGATGACATATTGTGTTTTGCTCTTATCACATCCCTCCCATCGACAAATGTCTGCATTAATGAACATACATATCGTTGTGAGGTTATCAGATAACAAATAATATGTGTCAAGTTTTCCATTTTGTTCATTATATTCTCACTAATACCAAGTTAGTTTTTGCTGCCAATTACTGGCTAATAAGCCTAAATATATATATGCAATTCCAGGGTTACTCGCGTTACATTTTTACCAAACTAATTCTTTTGATTTGCTCAGGATTAATAATTATACATTCAACACTTATTTTTTCATTACATTTTATTAGTAAAATAATCAATGTATATTATAAAAAAAGAAAAAGGAAATATGATGATTAATTTTCATACTGTGAATGTGTAAACATCGGTTACTCGGGTTACAAAAAAAGGACATGACAAAAAATGAACACACTTAAAATCCAAAGTCTTCTCATACTGTAACAGCTATGATAAAAGTGGATACATTGGTGTATAGCTATGTTGTTTAGGTATCTTTATATGATAAGAGTTTTGAAATTGTATGTACAGTTAATACATTTTTGGTTATCAAAATAGTCGTGTACTCGCGATACAATTTGTCCGCTATTTGGTAATGGCTAAAAAAAGAGAAGATTTTAAAGAAAAATAACAGTTTTTAAATGTCAAACTTTTATTGAAAGAAACATCAGAAAGCCACACAAGTCAACTGGGTAAATATTACCAACAAATTATACTTACAAGTTAAACAATGAATACATTAACCATTTTCGGGAATTAACGTCAATTTTTAGAAAATTGAAATTTGAACACTCTTAAAAGAAGTAGAACATTTGAAATTTGATTTTGGCTGTGTAGTTCAATTGAAATTGAGAAGGGCCAGTAAGATTTTTTTTTCAACTGGCCCTACTGGCGACCATGGTTTTCATGTTAATTTGTTGTTATTGTTTTATTATATCTTTATTTCTTTATTCATTGGTTCTTTCATTCATTCATTCATTCATTCATTCATTCATTATTTATTTATAATAGTAGCCTAATGTTGGGAGAAGCTTCGGTGCCCATACCGTCGAAACGCTTTATATAAAGTTAAAGTTAAAGCTTATTTTGTTTAAAGACAACACAAGAGCACATGGAGGCATTTGGCAATATATAGTCTTAGAGAGGAAACCCGCTGCATTTTTCTGTTAGTAGCAAGAGATCTTTTATATGCACCATCCCAGACAGGATAGCATATACCAGTCATGGTGCATTGACTGGAACGAGAAATAGCCCAATGGACCCACCGACAGGGATCGATCCTAGACCGACCGCGCATCAACCGAGCGCTTAACACTGGGGTAAGCTTTATATCAGTCAAAATGACAATCAATATGTCCGAGTTTGAGACGATTACATATTACGGTAAATGCATGCTGTAATCGATTTAACAGAGATACTGTGGTCAGTTTAAAGATTTCCCAATTTGAAAAGATTACACATTAAATTCGTGCTGTAATCGATGAAACAAAGATACAGTGGTCAGTTTAAATATGTCCCTGTAATCGATGTAACAAAGATACAGCGGTCAGTTTAAAGATGTCCCTGTAATCGATGTAACAAAGATACAGCGGTCAGTTTAAATACGTCCCTGTAATCGATGTAACAAAGATACAGCGGTCAGTTTAAATACGTCCCTGTAATCGATGTAACAAAGATACAGCGGTCAGTTTAAAGATGTCCCTGTAATCGATGTAACAAAGATACAGCGGTCAGTTTAAATATGTCCCTGTAATCGATGTAACAAAGATACAGCGGTCAGTGTAAAGATGTCTCTGTAATCGATGTAACAAAGATACAGCGGTCAGTTTAAAGATGTCCCCGTAATCGATGTAACAAAGATACAGTGGTCAGTTTAAAGATGTCCCAAATTGAGAAGATTACAATACACTTACCAATACAGTGAAACTTCTCTAAACCGGACACGCTAGGGACCAAGTAAAAAGTCCGGTTTTAAAAGGTATCCTGTTTACAGAGGTTCTCTTGTGGACAGCTATTTAAAAAGGGACCATGAAAAACGTCCGGTTTTGAGAATTCCGGTTTACAGAGTGTCCGCTTTTGAGAGGTTTCACTGTATTTGTATTTCAACCACACTTAGCGTGCTCAACGGTGGAACATATTGTGACACATTACGTGGTTTATCATAAACGCATACTGGAATACAGTTCCAAACACCAAACTCTTACTTGCCAGGGCCGTAGCTACAATTTTGTGTATGTGTCTGTGGTGGTGGTGGTGGTGGGAGTGGGGGGGGGGGGGGGGGGGGGGGGGAGGAGGAGATGAATTTTTAGAACGAACAAGCATGGAAGACGCAAGACACTACAGGATCTGGGGGCATGTATGTCTTACATACCTTAAAACGTCAATATCAATAACCAGTGATTTATTACATATTATTTTTAGTGGGATGGGGGCAAAGAGGCAGTACCTAGGGGCTAGCTGATTGCAAACTATAACTGAGTTTCTTTTGGTGTTCAGTATACATGTTATATATGCATTCGGGTTATCTCGGTTGATTATACGATTGCTTCAGAACATTTTGTTCACAGGTCTTCGATACTTCTAAACCTTTAACACTAACTTCGGACCATTATCAAATATTTATTAACAGTGTCTTCTGTATTTTCTAAAACACCAACACTATCTTCCGACCAAGTATTTGTAGATTTAGTATCTAAGAATATTTTACAAAATAGCTCTAAGTATATCTATAAACAATCAACGGATAGATTATATTATCTAAACAAAAATTCCCTGGAGGTCTACGTCTTCTTTTCAATATCCAGATATTTGTTCACCACCAAAATTATTTATTGCGATTATCTGAAAGAGATAATAAATACACACTAACTACGGACAGTACACAAACTAACAATCTAATTAAAATTAGCTCCCCTAGTTAATTACCTGTGGATCTAACAGCACCTCGTTGGAGCTCATGTCCAGTTGACCTTTCATTCGACCAATGAAAACCTTACTTGCAAAATCATGCCAGTGATTTGAAAAGAATTTGAAAACATTCGGGATTATGCCAAGGGTATACGAAATGTTTCGGGTTAAAAATGCCACAATACCCGACAACAACTACAACAACAACAACAACAACAACAAAAAGCCCAACAACAAACAAATTTAAAAACAAAATAACTCTTCCCCCGAAAAACCCCCCAACAAAATAATAATCGCTTGCTCAACCTCCTGCTTGAGCAAAAATCGTGAGTTATTTCAGCGTATTCGCCGTTATTTTGTCAAGAGATGATATATTTTAAATTATATTTAAGTCTCTATACACGGCGGTCGTGTATATAAAATTCAAGGGTACTTTACACGGCTGTCGTGTATATAGTCTTATCAATACTGGGTTTTGTGGTACGTTTTAGACTCTTCATAAAATAGTTCCAATTTTTATAAATGAAACTGCTCACTGGTTGTCATGGGATTCCCTCAATAGTGGTTCAATTAAAATGTTTTGGGTGATACAATAACGAGGTTTGCTATTCCAAATTAATGTAATTTTCATTTATGATGCATATTTAGAGAAATAAGATCCATTAAATCTGTGACTGTGTGCCTTTAATGCAAAAAAAAAAAGCTATACCAAATTGAGAACTTCTAAACATCTACATGTAATTATATTAATGTGTGTACTATAGATAGACTACATTTATAATACTACAAAGGTTGTGCCTGACCAGTGGTGCACCCAAATAAAGCTTCTATCGAAATCTATTGGTTCAACGAATCTGAGAAACTTCCATTTTACCCTAGGGCTTAGGGGCAATGTGGAATATAATATAGGGCAAAGTGAAATTCATTATTCTACACGGAACAGCAATTCGGAATATAAGCTTGCATAATAAATACAAGCCACATTCTCATAATTTTCCTTTTCTTTATCATTAGCTCTTACATTTCCTGTTCCCTTCCCCGTTCCTTTACCCCCCCCCCCCCCTTTGCACTTGTCCTTTTGATTTTGTGTTGTCCCTTCTCTGACTCGTAACTTACTGTTCTTGCTAAGATGGCTGAGGTTTTTTTTTTTTTCACTTCTTGTATTTCTTTCAAATAATCACAATCTGTGATTACTCTATTGCTATATACGTTTGAATTGGTCCAAATAATATCATGATTTTGAAAACGACGATCGTAACTCCGCAGACATATTTCACAAAATGTTAAATGTCAGATGTCTATAACTTTCTAAACACTAAACCTTTTTTGGTTCTGTTTTGATTATTTTACATCTTTTGGTATATATTTTGATTTGCAATAAAGAAAAACTTAACCACATATTTACTTTCTAATTGTTTTTATTGTTCTACAATAACAAAAAAAACCCCCGGAAATGTGGGGTACCCAGTTTATTATTATTTATTATTATTATTATTATTATTATTATAAGGAGACGTAGGGCGACGTCATTCTAACGCTGACGTCATTTAAATTTAAAACGTTTTAATGGAGTTATGGGATGCGGTTATCAGTTAACTTCACACCTTTTAAAATAATTATTTGTTCCATATTCAACAGTAAACATCGTTTAGGCCAGCCTACATGTCGGTATGTTTAAAAAAAAATTCATAGGTATAGTTAATGTTTAAAATATTAAAGAAAACGAATTGTACCATTTGTCAACTAGGGGAGACCGGGGTTGGTTGTCACACGGGTTGGTTGTCACAATGGCCATATCTCATCCATTAA
Organism: Gigantopelta aegis; assembly: GCF_016097555.1. Classification (NCBI taxonomy): domain Eukaryota; kingdom Metazoa; phylum Mollusca; class Gastropoda; order Neomphalida; family Peltospiridae; genus Gigantopelta; species Gigantopelta aegis. Next base: position 49,473,722 of record NC_054701.1, read on the forward strand.
ATGGCATAAGCGTACTTGACTAAGACAGGTATGTGGCTTGAAATGTTTATATTTAAATTGCAAAGAATTCACGGCATTTTTCTGAGATTTCAAAAGTTGACATTTTGTTTTTGCTCTGTATGTATTTTTTTTATTATGAATGTCATTATATTCTAGTTTTTACCAATTGTACATTTTGTTTGAGATTAATACAGTGTTAAACAGATATGAATGTCTGCTTCTTATGGTGTAAAGTTATAAGCAATAGATTAGTACACTAGTCTGACGGACAGTAATTATTGTGAATGGGTCGTGAGGGGGCAGGTTGTCACACGGTGTCGGGGGTTGGTTGTCACATACAATAACATGTGACAACCAACCCCGGTAACGCAAAAGCATGGTGAATTGCAATTTACATACCTGCATGCATGCAATATATGTACATGCATACGTACATGCATACGTACATTCATACATACATACATACATACATACATACATACATACATACATACGTACGTACGTACGTACGTACATGCATGCATACATTCATACATACATACATACATACATATGAGACAAAAAAGAATTTTATATACACGTTTGTAGGCTCCATGTATATCATCAGGTCAGGTCAGGTCAGGTCAGGTCATAGGGTTTTACGTGCACATTCAGAGCAAGCTGCTGTAGCGCACGCTTGTCGTGGGCACAAGAGCCGGCCTTGGCCGGCTCCTCCGTCCATGACAGGAAAGGTGTGGGGGGGGGGGAGGAGGGACCGCCTACACTGGCAGGTGCAAGGGAGCACCAGCAGCCCTATTGAATCGGTAGCAGGCGGGTGGGGGTGGTGGTGGTGTTATGGAATTTGAATGGAGCCGTTAATGCCAAAGAGAAAGTGGTGCGCAATTTTGATGAGGAAAATTTGGCGCAATTTTGAATGGTCGGTCGAAAGGTAAATGGTCGAGCTAGTATAGGTTTTGAATCGAGAGTAGCTCGTATATCATCGGTTAACATTCTTTTTTTATAATGTCTCGGTGACCAAGCGGTAATCATGGTGATTGGTTGCCATATGTTCGAGTCTAGGCAACGGCATGAAAGACAATCTGAGGCCAAAACAGATTTTTATCCCCTGTGCCCGTCAAATCCGTCATGTATACAATATATAGATATTCATACATTTATAAATGCATATATACATATACTTTTGAAAATTCAAGTATATCTTTATTGTTTAAAGTATGGCATATTAAATAATTATTTTGTTGAAAATATTCTTTATTTTTAAATTAATAAAAGTCTTAAATTTGACAACATTGAGTTGTGATATCCAATCACAAGAACTTCAACTTATTGTGTTTTACTGTATTTTCATACATTAAACATATAGTGACAACCAACCTCAGGACCTGTGACAACCAACCCCGTAACGGGGCAGGTTGTCTCAATAATTTTAATATTTTCAATAGTCCGAATCCTATATTTAAATAAAGCTGGGCAAAAGTTACCTTTACACTATATGGCTGATATAAAATACTTCAACTTTACTAGAAAATCAGTTGACAATAAGATTTTATAAATTGTAAAAATGTAACGACATAAAAAGTGTGACAACCAGCCCCGGTCTCCCCTATATATATATATATATATATATATATATATATATATATATATATATATATATATATATACAGAACTTCACATGTATACGTTGTTTTCGCTTCCTATTTATTGCACGAGTTTATTTTGCGCAGGAATGCGTAGCGGTCGAGTAGTATGTTGTTTCGCAAAATAAACGAGTGCAATAAATAGGAAGCGAAAACAACGTATGTGAAGTTCTGTATTTATTACATAACTTTTATATTTTACAAAAACGTTTTTTAATTTAACGTCATAACAACATTTGGTTAAATCTATGATGAAATCTCCGTTCATTGATTTACTTAACGTTAAGAATCATACTCTGCGCCAGCCTTGTGTAATGTTTCAATTACGACATAACGCCATTTAAATCATATATGACGTCAGTAAATGAAAGGCGCTAACTCAGCAACTGCAGTAAAAAAGAAAAAGACCTATTTAAAAGTTCCGGTCCATATTGCACATATTAAGTGCGATACAAAATAAATGTATCACACGGTTTCAAAATGCCTTTATCACTATGCTAAGATCGAATAGGTATGTAATAAAACATATTAAATCATTACCGTTAAAAAGGCTATGCTATCCTTATTTTAATAATGTATTAAGCCATTTGAAACAATGCTACCGTTAATATTAAAGGGGCTGTTCAACAATTACGTAGGCTATTATACTGGCGTAGGAAGGTGCTAAAAAGTGTGTGTGTGTCTGTGTGTGTGTGTGTGTGGGGGGGGGGGGGGCACACACTATATATAAATACATGCCCCCTTGCCCCCACCCTCGCTTTCTACGCCAGTGCGTAACGCACTAGGCTCGGTGTCAGGGTTTCTGCCAGAAAGAAATTTGTGGGTATGGCGCTATGGAATTGAATATTTATGTGTGTGCTGCATGCACCTGCTGTCCTTTACAAAGAAAATGAGTTAGGCTTAGGTTTAAAGTTAAGAAAATCATACAGTAATGATAAGAGTAATTAATTTTGTCAGTAAAAAGTTACGTTGTTATGTTTGTTTTCAAAACACTAACAGTAACTCTTCGCATCCTTAAAAAGTCTGAACCACATTTTTAACAACTACGATAAATTACTCTCCTACCTTTAATTACCATTAGATTTCCCCCACATTTTGTCCAGACAGAAATCGTGAAAAAACCCATTACAATGACACAGATTCCACATACTAAAAGTCCGTCCGACGAACGCACCCATCCCCCTCCTCCGCGAGAATTGGAGTTCCGCCCAAAAATGTATAATACTTTTTATTTCCTGTTATAAGTATTTTAACGTTTACCCTAACAGATGGCTGTATTAAATGCTAGTTTATTCGAAATCATTACTGGAAGCCCGCTTATTTGGCTCGTCTCTGTAGAAGCTCAAATATTAATTTCAGCGTTCGGAAATTTCCGTAAATATTTTGTTTTGGCCTAAAATGGTGCATGCGTTACACGAATGATATTACAAGTCGTCGTTATGAGAACCAGTCTATCATGTAAGTGGCGCGCTAGGCTATATTTTCGACTTACAAACTATAGTCCATGGGCCAGATACCGAAACCCTCCCCCCCCCCCCCCCCAGGAATTTTTGGAAACAAGTATTTTTAGATATCTCATTATATATGAATTTAATATCTGCTTGTCTGCAGCAAAAATGTTGGTGGATTAAAAAAATATCGCCATTTGAATGGGGGTACCGTTGCACATTTTGTGTCCCAAAAACACTATATTGAAAAATTAAATATAGTGATAAAGTTGTCATCTATATAAATTTTTAACAGATATAAGGCCAAAATGAATGATATTCATCCTATACTAGATGTTAATAGTAACAAACCAAATAATAATGCAATATGTGGTATGAATAATGATATACTCATCGGCAAAAGTTAAGCAATTCCTGAAATGCATTATTTTCTATATTTACACATATTTTAGGCTGCTTGAACCTTTTACTATTAAAAATTGCCCTGTATTTAATATATTGAGGCAACATTATTCAAATATGGTTCAGTATATCTGCCTATACTATACTCAACAAAGTTAATTAAGGTCCAGTAGATCTATATTTTATCATTTACCTTTAAATATGGGGGAAAATACTTCTTCTGTTGAAAGTTGTCAGCATTTTGGCATGCTCTTAAACTTAATGTCTTAAATAACAATTTTGAGGGAACACAATAACAAATATCATTCTGAACAAATGTGTAACAAATACTAGCCTAATGCTCATTTCAATATTTTTCATAAGTATGTGAAATACCCAGTGTTTTTTGCGTGTATAACCAGTAAAAGTTTACTGAAACAATGTATAGAAGCCATATATATGACCAAAACATGCTAAAATAATATGACAGTAACAAAGAATTATATTATAATATAAGAAAGTTTACTAGCCCTTAATTAATTTTGTTGAGTATACATGTATGTGCATCAATATTATGAATATGTCCCTCTTTACTAAACACCAGTGTTAAAAATTTAAAGCATCAGTTTCGTGTACCTACCATAATTTCTTTTGCATTACATGTACAAGTCATCTATCTCACAGAAGTTCATCTTATACTAGTCTGTGTTTGTAATATTTTTAGATTTGCCTTTATATTTACATTGTGCTTAACTTATGTTCAGGTGTTGTCACGGGGATTCTATAATTCCCGTAACCGAATAAAACACGATTATCAAAATGTCTCTCCTACTTGTATATCTATTAGAACTCTCTGTAACAGGCTGTTAACCCTAGTATGGCTCGTCTCTAGGTATGATCAGAGATACGATCTTATATAAAGTATATATTAATATAGCACGTTAGTTCTCTAGAAACACAACAAAAACACAATACACTTTGGAATCTGTATTAATCTACGCTGACAAATGTACAGCCGTAGCAGTTAATTAATAACAGCAATAATAACAACCCAGAACTGATCACTTAATTAGTTAATCTCTAGGTGTCTAGTTACACAATATGCGAATCACTTCACCGTTACACCACACCCACACGTGTGATAATTGAGAAACGCTTCCAGGAGAAGTTAATTAATAAAGGAATTACAACACCATTCCTAACTGGTTAATTTTTAATTAACCCTTACTACTCGTTCAGTAACGTGTGATAATTTAGGAACGCTTCTTGGGGAACTTAATTAATAAAGGAATTACAGCTCTATTCCTAACGGGTTAATTTTTAATTAACCCTAACTACTCATTCAGTAACCTTGTAACACAGAATTAATACTTATCACAATAAAGACAATAACTTACAGTTTACCTAGGTCGGCTAGGATGACTGGCTAAGCTTTATATTACCAAATACTCATATAATGTTAGAACAATAAGTCTACGATTTACTTCGTCAGATGACCGAAGACACTGTCTAAAGAATCAATCACATCAAGGTTATACACAGAGCAGAAATGATATTTACCAGTCCAAACGGACTAACGTTCCCAGGAAGCTTCCTAATTCGTTCTCCTCGATATCTCTAAAAACTAGCTATTTATTATAAATCAGAATTGGCCTGGGGGTACAAGGCGGTACCTCCCCCTATGATCTGATATTTCATCTCTACTAGCGTCGGTATATTTCTCTCTGATCGTCAGACTTACTGACGCCAGTCGTCGCCATCACGGTTGTAAAAACCGCACTCGCAGAGGTATTACGTAACTACTAGCCACATGGCCTCCGCACCTGGCTGAGGGTGTGTATTAGGCGTACCGATCGAGGACGGTCGCGCAGAAGTCTTACGTAACAAGTTGCCCATCTGGGCTACGGGCAATAAACTGCACACGGCCCTCTAACACAATTAAAATCGCCACAGGCGAAACAAATTTAAGAGAATGTACCGTCACAGGTGTATATAATTAGTTTCTACATCAAATATTGTCTAGGAAAGTTTTGACTTCCTTTCATATTCTTTTGTATTTTCATGCAATTAAAATATGTCTGTCATGTTCACAGTTTCTGGTATTCTCCTAGGCTCTTCTCTGGTTCCTCCATCAGTATGTCCATCAGCGCTCATAGTATAATATCACTATTTCATCTCTAGTGTTCCTTCTAAAATTTCTCAGCCATATGACAATTTGGTTGGGGAATAGCCTGGACTGCCTGGCATGACTGATACCAAATGACAACTTGGCAATTTGTTCTCTTAATGTGCATTCTCAGAGCATTCTCAGTGAATACATACATGTAGAGTGGAGAAGGCTGATTTATACTCTACTGTAGTTCAATATTATCATCCTTGGTTTGGCAACAAACATTTCCAGATATTTCTCAAGTCATGATGTTTTTGTATCTTATTCGCACCTGCACTCCCATAGAGAAGTTATATGAAATGATCTACTTCTTAAATATATATGAACATTAATTTTTGCTGAACTTCCATGAGCTAACAACATTTCAAGGAAGTCTTGGTGTTGCTTGAGAATATTCAAAACCTCCAGTTTTCCATTCTGCATAAAAGCACTGTTGGTATCATAGCCAGTAATGGCAAGCACAGCTGGAATTGCTAGTTGGTGTCTTCCCTGCATCCTTAATGATGCTGTACACATCTATAAGATGCCTCTTGTTGCCAAGTTGAGTTTATAAAAAAATTCGTACCTGGGATGGTGAACTGGCAGCAATGTACAGACATTGAAGTATAATCTTTGTTTCTGCATCTTCTTGTGTACTTTACAACACCCCCAGACATGGTTTGCATTTGAAACATGTACTTTGTCTCACAAATAGAACCCTCTTCCCAAGAAGCTGAGGGCAGAGTTTTCTTTTTTCATTTAAAAGGTCTTCCAGTCTCTTAAGACCTTTGTAGGGATTCCTTAGATCAAGTGTGGCTTGGAAGAACCCCTTTCACATGATACATTTAGTGCCAAACCACGAATGCTGTTATTATATGCTACTGTGGATTAGTTGCAAACCTTCCATCCAGTAGATATTCCCTGAAAATATGCTGTACCAATAGAGCAAATTGGAAGAGAGCAAATTGCCATGGTCTCATATGGTATTAGTCATATCACACACAAAGTCCAGAGTATTCCTCAACCACATAGAAATGGCTGAGAAACGTCCAAAGAAACACTGAAGCTCAATTGGATGGTTTGTGATCTGATAATGCAAGAGCTGTTGACATATTGAGGGAGGAACAAGAGCAAAGGCCCAGAGGAAAAAATAAGAAATTACAGATATTGTGAACATAATAGACATTATATTTGAGTCAGATGATAAGACTGAAATAGGAAAGAAAGTCAAGTGCTAGATATGCCTGATGACTATATCTGATGTCAATTATATAAACCTAAGCATAAATTAAGCACAATTTAAATACAAATATGTTTTTAAAAATAGTACAAGCTTCTGTGAGATAGTTGATTTGTAAATGTTTTAACACATATGCCGAGGAAAGGTACTTATAATTGGCTGGTACTAAGAACAGAGGGACATCTACATACATTTGTGAACATAGTATATAAACTCCATATACTTAACCATATTTGAATAATGAAGCCTCAATATGTTATAGAAAAAAGCCAGGTCAACATTTTTATAGTGCTAGATATTTGCCTGATGACAATATTCTATGTAGATTTCAATTATATACACCAAAACATAAGTCAAGCATAATATAAATAGAACTGCAATTCTAAAATATTACAAAAAGCAACAAAAAGCTAGCTATTGTAAGATGAACAGTTGTGAGATAGATACATTGTATATGTAATGCAGACTTGCCTAGAATGGTATGTAAATTCACTTTTTATGTTTGTAAGACTTGTGTGTAATATAAAAATATTCAAAATATCCATGTAAATGGTTTAGACAGCATGTACTACACCATATTTAAGTAATGCTGCCTTCAGATATTAAATACAATACAATAATAAAAGGATCAGAATGTTTTAGGTACGGTATGTGTATATACACATGTACATAGAGAATTACGTATATCGGGAACTGTATAACTTTTGCTGGTGAGTATACCCCGGTACTATATCCATACCACATATATTGCATTGCTTTGTGGTTTGTTGTTATGAACATGTAATTTAGCATGAATAGCATTCATAATTTGGTCTTAAACCTGTTCAAAATATGTCTGGATGAGAACTTCAACATTGCCATGCCTTTTTTTCATATACTATGTTTGTAATACTCAGGACATTTCAAATTCATTGACTCACTATACTTAGTCAGATGCCAAAAATGTATTATTTTTTGGTGGAATACATTCACCAGTAACCCATCTTTAAAGTAAAAGCAGTGATATAGTCCAGAATTATTTTGATCTATTTTTGAAAATTATGTGGAACATTCACCTTGATCAGAAATTTGCCCTGTTAAAAATAAATAGGGTGCCTACACTCAAACGTGCCCTACAGGCACACCCACCAACAGATTGCCTGCAGACAAGCTGATTTGAATATGTCTATGGATAGGCTTCAACGATATACTCATCTTGAAAAATCCCTATGGGGGGGGGGGGGGGGGGGGTATTGTGGGCCCACGGTCTATTACGAGGTCGAGTACGACTATCATGGGACGACCTGAGCAAAGAGAGGGAAGAAAAAAAACGTGCTGTCAAACGATGGACGCTTTTCTTATGAAAAAGAAAAAAGGTATAATGAAATAAATACGTTTACGAAATATCTTGATCAACTACTGATCACCAGAAAAATAATACATTTTCAGTTAAATATGACTATTGACTTTGTTGCGTTCGGCGAATTGCTTTTTATATCGCATGTTGTTTAGAGATGAATTTATTTAACAGCTGACACTGTCGAATGCGTTCTCAACTCAAACTGTGTCTGGCATATGATTGGTACCGATACCGTAAATATGTTTAACATGTCATACATTTCATTCCGTCTCGAATAAAGTCATTGGTGGAACTTCGATTGCAATACCGTTGTCGAATTAACAACCAAGGGGGAGCAACTGACTTAAATATTATTCACGAAAGCGATTCCGATGCCCAATACCAAAATTTAAGCACATTGATGGGGTCTTTTTTTACCGCGCGCATTTAGTGATTCAATTGTTATTTTTTTAGATTCCTGTTTTTACAAACTATGAATCATTGTCTGTTAATGATAACATTATACTCATCATAAAGCCCCTCACAGGCGTACCGGCTCCAATTTCTCTGGGGGTGGGGTGGGCAGGCTGAGTTTGGCCCGAATTTAGAGGATTAAAAAAAAAGCGCCCGAATGATGGACATTGCACCATTGACGAATGAAGATGGAAAATCTTTTTTCTAATTAAACTGATCACTAGACGTTCCAAATATGTTTTTCAACAAAATATTTGAACATAAGCGTGAAATTAAATTTCACGACTGATGATTTCTACCTTCTACCAAGAAATAAGGTTCTTAAATCTGTGACAATATGCCTTTAAGCTACATACTACATACTCAGTGAGTCATAAATAATTCTTCTCTGTAAAGCAAAATAAGTGCCCGCAGATCCTTTTTAGTTTAAGGTTGTTTGTTTTTGTTATTGTTTTTCTAGAGAAGACTCTCTGTTATTTTTTGTTTATTAGGCTCAGCACATACCTGTTTATTCCTCAGTCACAAATGCACCGGTAGCCGTGCGGAGGGGGGGGGGAGGGGGGGGGGGGGGGGGGGGGGGGGGGGGGGGGGGGGGGGGGGGGGGAGGGGGAGGGGGAGGGGGAGGGGGGGGGGGGGGGGGAGGGGGGGGGGGAGGGGGGGGGGGGGGGAGGTAACCGTACGGCGTCCTGGCGTCCGCAACATCGGGAAAGAATCGTAGAATCTTTACCATGGTCACATTAGATACGGTGTGTTTACGGGGACCCTACGGGCTGACACATTTTTTCGGGCCATCAAATTTTAAGGACATCGTAAGGGCTCGTAAGTTGACCTTTACGGCCACCGTAAGGTCACCATACGATGCCCGTACGTTGTCCCGACATCGTAGGGGCATCGTGTAGCCTCCCTGCGATGTCTGCAGATACCGCAAGGTCACCTCAAGGCCGCAAGGTGCCTCTACGATATGTCTGCGGTGGGTTTCTGATTTTAAAAATCGTACGGTCTTCAAAATATTATAATTCCGCATTAAAAATTTCCGATGACCCTACGATGCCCAAAAATCGGCCAAAACCTCAACGATGTCCGTAAGATGTCACCGATGCCCGTAGGATATTCGTAGGATATCGTCAAAAACACACATCGTACGGGCATCGTACCCACTTACGATGCATTTGTGACTGAGGCATTAGCATGGAATGTTGATGATTGCCAGTAAAGCATAACACCGGTATTACTTTATAAAAAGCCACCGACGTCCACCGATCTCAGACGTAACAAGAAGACGATGAGTGTGTTGTACCACTAACAGGTTTCCCGCCAAAAAGAAATGAAAACGACAAACGATTGTACTCCTGCTCTCAGACCCTGTCACTACACAGGCGGTTGCTGAGGCGAAGTCAACAGTTGGAAACACCGAAGCCACAAACACGAAAACGGTGACGACAACTAAGATGTTGACTAAAACAACACCAGTGACTAAGGTTCAACATCATGAATGTATATTTGAAGTGGCAACACCTGGCATCAGGGACACCCTGAACAGTCATGTAACTTCTGGTGCCAACATTGTGGAATATGATATAAAATCTGACGTCTCTACAGCGAACGGCAGCGGCCTCTTTAGACCTTCTTACTGGGCCAGAATCTCAAACCAACATTGTAAGACTATATTGGGCCACATATTGTCTATATAACACCTCCGCCTGCTACCGACCACGGTCGGGCTGCTGGTGCTCCCTTGCACCTGTCAGTGCAGGCGATCCCTCCTACCCCCTTCCCCCCTTTCCTGCCCAGGACAGGCGTGCGCTACAACAGCTTGCTCTGAATGTGCACGTAAAGATCTATGACCTGACCTGACCTATATAACAATTAACATATAGGGTTTCTGCCAGAAAGAAATTTTTAGGTATGGCGCTATGGAATCGAATATTTACAATGTGTGTGCTGAATGCAACCACAGTCGACAGGGGGTATGGGGGGCCTCCCCCAGAAAGAAAATGGGTTAAGTTTAGGGTTAGGGTTACGAAAAGCATACAGTAATCATAAGAGTCAGTAATTTTGTCAAAAGGTTAACTTAATGAAATAAATCTGCAAAAATATTTGGATATGGCGCCATACCCGTTTTACCCTCTTGCAGAAACCCTAACGTATAATGTTATACATACATTGGGTTCTTATGTTCAGTGATAATATGTTTTCGTCTTACTTTTAAAATACAGTTAGAGATGATATATGGTATATATGAAAAAAATTACAATATTTGAAGTTTTTGATCTTAAAACTTAAAACAAGTGTTACCTTGACCTTGAGTAGTGAAAGATCGTACTGAGTATGAAACGTGTGGATAGATACTCTTTATTTCCTCCATATTATGAAGATTTTTTATACACACACAAACAAAAATAGGAACATAAATAAATAAATAAATTAATTAATTTCACGGATTATATACAACTGTAATATCGCCCTACATGTACACTGAGCTTTCACTTAAAACTTGATTATATACTGGCGACACACATGTACAAACTTTGAAAATTGCAATATAAACTGGACCCACACATGAAAATCAATATCACTGATGTCATTATTTTCTCCACCAAGAATACAGTTTAAAAGTTTGTCGTCATTTTGATCACAGAAGATAACATATTCGTGAACAGAAAAAATATTTGCTATTTTATCAAAAGTCTTATTTCTGATTTGTAATAATTTTTCACAGTTTAGTAGAATATGTTTTGTATAGCCAACGGTTTCTTTTTCACAGAGAATGCATTTTCTATCAAATAATTTCATGCTGCCTATTTTAATTACGGAAGATATTGGAAGTGTGAACTTTGGATGCACGTAAGCTATTTTCCAAAGAGTGTGAATCGTTATGTCTGGGTGTATGTTGTAAAATCGAAGAAGTTCATTTGTATCCCTCAGGTGAGACCAGTGGCTTTCATTTTCCCATTCAAGAAGGGTTCTGTATATCCTGGCTCTCCATCGCTCCTTGTCTACAAATGTACCATTTTGGACATAGCAATATATAACATCAGTAATATTGTATTTGTATGCTACATTAAAGATATCTGATATAAAGTTTTTTGTTCCATTTCTTACACCTACACATGTTGTGTCTTGTCGACATAAACGTCCAAGAAATAACAATTTACATTTATTAATATAGGATTCCAGGGACCAGAGACCAAGCGTTGCTGTTGTTGTCGCGGTAGGAGAACGTTGGTCAAGTCCTTGCGTTCTTCTAGCAAACTGTCTTTGAGACCTTTCTATCTTAGTAATATTGTTTGGAGATAGATCGTAAAGTAGTTCACAGCCGTAAAATGCTGATGGAAGTATAACCCTTTTCCATATATTTGCACTTGTGATTGGATTCATGCCGTTTATATGGAGTCCTATTGTGTACAGTGAATTTACTATCTTAGTGGCTTTTTCACATGATCTATTAACTCTATTTTGACAGGATTTGTGACTTGTAAATAAAATCCCGGCATATATTGTTTTTTCCACTTGAGGTATTAGAGATTCACCAAGATAGAAGCGTTTTTCACATTGGTTTCTTTTTCTCTTATTTGTAAATGCGATTGTACAACTTTTACTAGGATTGTATTTTAAGCGCCACTTGTTAGCATAAATGTAAATAGTGTTGATCATTGTTTGCATATCCTTGGTCGTAGTACTCAAAATAGTAGTATCATCAGCAAGTAACAACCCGGGTATGTTTTTTTGTGCCATTTTAATACCGTATCCAGTCATTCTAAGATCGTTAATTAAATCATTAATAAACACGAGGAACAACCAGGCAGACATCACTCTACCCTGACCAACGCCACGTGTAATTTTATACGTATCTGAAACACATCCTTGAAAAGTAACGTAAGCGTAAGCCGTGGTGTAAGAGTGTTTTATGAGACGCCAGCATTTTGATCTTACACCCAGCTCATGTAGTTTGTATAGCAAACCGTCTAGCCACACACAATCAAAAGCCTTTTCATTATCAAGAAAAGTAGCGTAAAGAACCGACTGGCATTCACAGAAATGGTTTATACACCCTTGAAGAGTCCATGCAGCTAGTTGAGCTCCATTATTTTCAATCCAATTTTGTATTCTATTTAATATAATTTTTTCCAGTAGTTTTCCCAATGAGGATATCAAGGTTATACCTCTGTAGTTTTTAGGATCTGTTTTCTCTTTACCATTTTGTTTGTAAAATGGAATCGTGCATCCTGTTCTAAAGGATATCGGCATATATTCATATTTAATAATCAGATTGAACAGATTTGTGATGTGGTGCACAAACTTATATCCTGCATATTTTAGATGTTCATTTGAAACACTGTCTGGACCTGGAGATTTATTGTTGGGAAGCGGTTTTATCACATCGTACACTTCATCCCGTAGTATTGGATTGATTAAAATTGTTTCTTTTTGAGAGTAACTATTAAATAAAAGCCGTTCAATATAAACTGTTTCTGAATTCTGTCTATCTGGGTTTTCTGTAGCTAGGTCAGCGAAGTACTGCATCCATAGCTGTGTGATCTCCTTCGGTGTTTTTGCCTCTGTTGTGTTATATATGAGTTTATCTATTCTAGAAGACGTTTGCCTGGATCGTCGAACAGTTTTATAGAAGTATCCAATATAAACATTGGAGCTATTTTCAATGTCCTTATATATATATATATATATATATATTGTTTATATTTAAAATCAGAGCGTCTCTTGTTCTTTCTAAATGTTCGTTTCGCATCTTTATATCTACGATACGAATCTGACTGGGTATCGCGAGGCTTTCCGTCATATGTCCATTCTCGACGTCTTTGTCTCATGCGGTGGTGATCAACATCCAAACCATCGCTCTTCCAGAACGGTTTTAAGAATGGTCTAAACACGCCTTGTGGAATATATCTATAAGATGCATTTAGTAGGCCTTGTACAATTCTTGAGTTGTACTCTTCTATCATTTGTTCATTGGACACATTGTTATCGTTTTTGTAATGTCTGAAATTTAATAGTTTGTCAACTTCCGTTTTATACATTTTTAACTCATCTGAGTTGGCTCTAGACCATTTTAGTTTAATGCCACCCGAATTCATATTTGATATATTTTCTGAACATTTAATTATTGAAATATCGCTATGTAATGAGTAGTGATCTGAAATTTTATATGGAATAAGATGGTTAACAGTATACTTGAGTATATATCCTCTCATATACTCGGGGATACATATATAGTCAATAGTACTTCTGTTAATGTTGTCTTTGGATCTAAAGGTACATTTCGCTTGTTCAGGTGAAATACAGGATGTTGACACTAGGTGTATTTGTATGAATAGTTTTTCTGTTAAGATTTTAGCTCTATAACATTTCTTGATTTCAGGTCTGTGAATATCGGCACTTAAGTCACCTGCTATCATACATATTCCGTCAGCGGAGTATTTGTCAAAAATTTCACACACATTTTCAGTAGTTTCTAAATATTGATTGTTCGTGCTATTTGTTGAAGGAAGACGTGTTCCTATCAGGTATACATTTTCATATGCCGGTTTGGTTAATTTAATCAAGATAATATTTTCGTAATCACATTCGATGTTTTTAACCTGAAAGTTTGTCGTTTTGAGATACATAATGGCTATACCCCCACAACCTCGAGTACAGCGCTTCGAGTTTTCATCACATTTTATTATGGAATTAAAATCCGCGTTTAGATCATTGAGAAACGTTTTCGTATTCTCATGAAGCCAGTGTTCTGTAATAATTGCGACATCTGTACTTTTAAGCAGGGACACTAGGTGTGGGGTACCGTACATCGCACCTCGCATGTTCCATGTCATAACACGTAGTGTGAAAATTATAGTAATTACAAGTGTTAGAAATGTACTATTCTTTGAGTTCTGAGAATCAGCTATAAATATCTTGAATATCTTTCTGTTTCTTCGTTTGACCAATCTTGGTCGTTCTACTGTACCATTCTAGCCCTAGAGATGTACGGCCTACATAGTACATCTTCCGGCCAAAACGAATCTGTTATTTGTGACTCGTGCGATGCATCGACATTTACTTGGATAGTGTAACTTGTGTTATTACCATCTCTATTTGTCCACGTTTTCATCAATCTAACATACGTTATCACCACATTTTTGCGAGCGGCATACTTTACAATGGCATCGTTTACCAGAATAAACGGTTTGTCAGCTTTTATTCTAGATAACACAAATCTAGCCGGTTTTTTTTTTTTTTTTTTTACACCAGTAAACATATTGACATTGCAACAAGTGAAGTAATTTTTTCACCCAAGTTATTTATGATCGAACTGGCACAAACCAATTTCGCTAAAATAGTTATTTTCCATGGCAATAGTAATGAAATTGTACTCCATATGAATAACAGTAACATTTTATGAAAAATCGAATTTATGAAGCCAAAAATACAAAGTGGCATTTTACGGTTTTTGAATGCTCTCTGTTGGATGAAAGCAAATACGATTATTTGTGAAAAATGTAAAGAACACTGCATGGCAACGAACACTGCGTGGCAACGACCTATAAACTGGCTATAGTCAAGCCAGCTTCTCAGGTACAGTGACGTCACTAGTTAATACGTATGGCACTCTTAAAATCCCCCCCCCCCCCAAAAAAAAAAGAAAAAAAAAAGAAAGATCCATTGGTTTCTACTCGTAAATGGAATTATTTGGTTGTAATTTTTTATAGGCATATAATAGCTGAAGATATAAACTTTATGTTTGAAAGCAAAAATTTATAATGAAAACAAAATGGCTGGAACTGCCATTATTGCAAATTTGACACAGCACCTTTAAACTGCAATTGTCAATTGTTTATTATTATTCATTAATAATTAGCCTAGGTATCTATTGTATTCCAGGACAGGAAAGGGGGGGGGGGGGGGACTGCCTGCACTAGCAGCTCGACGGTGGTCGGTAGCAGGCGTGCCTTGTCTATAAAACAGTTAAATTAGTACATGTAGAATTCAAGGAGGCACCAGTGTGCTGTCAAAACAACACCAAAACAGAATATTCTCTTCAGATGTACCATCTCAGTGTGCTGTAACAAACAACACCAAGACAGAATATTCTCCTCAGATGTACCATCTCAGTGTACTGTAACAAACAACACCAAGACAGAATATTCTCCTCAGATGTACCATCTCAGTGTGCTGTAACAAACAACACCAAGACAGAATATTCTCCTCAGATATACCATCTCAGTGTGCTGTAACAAACAACACCAAGACAGAATATTCTCCTCAGATGTACCATCACAGTGTGCTGTAACAAACACCAAGACAGAATATTTTTCATCAGATGTACTATCTCAGTGTGCTGTAACAAACATCAAGACAATATTTTTCCTCAGATGTACTATCTCAGTGTGCTGTAACAAATACCAAGACAGAATATTTTTTCCTCAGATGTACTATCTCAATGTGCTGTAACAAACATCAAGACAGAATAGTTTTCCTCAGATGTACCATCTCAGTGTGCTGTAACAAACACCAAGACAGAATATTTTTCCTAAGATGTACCATCTCAGTGTGCTGTATCAAACAACACCAAGACAGAATATTTTTCCTAAGATGTACCATCTCAGTGTGCTGTATCAAACAACACCAAGACAGAATATTTTTCCTCAGATGTACCATCTCAGTGTGCTGTAACAAACATCAAGACAGAATATTTTTCCTCAGACGTACTATCTCAGTGTGCTGTAAGAAACATCAAGACAGACTATTTTTCCTCAGATGTACCATCTCAGTGTGCTGTAAGAAACATCAAGACAGAATATTTTTCCTCAGATGTGTGCTGTAACAAACACCAAGACAGAATATGTTTTCCTCAGATGTACCAAAACAGTGTGCTGTAACAAACACCAAGACAGAATATGTTTTCCTCAGATGTACCATCTCAGTGTGCTGTAACAAACACCAAGACAGAATATGTTTTCCTCAGATGTACCAAAAAAGTGTCATACAAGACGTAAACTGAATAATAAGTACATCTTAGCATGTATTATATTATCATAAAGAAGAGGATTAAAAACAAAATATTTTAACTGAAATGCCAAAATGTAATTGGCGAATACATATTTAGATTGGCGAAAGAAATTGAAGATTGGCGAATTTTTTGGCCACCCAGGGCTAGCATTGTATATATATATATATATAAATTTTTGTTTCATAAAATAAAACAGCCTGTCTGGTATTTCGTTTCTAAAAAAAATAAAAAAAATTCTATTATATATACAATAATACATCTATTTATTAAGATATATGCATATAGGCCGGTGGCTTTGGAGCACTCTGGAGGGGTAGCACAGTATCTGGTGTGACTGGTAACAGGTCGTTTCGCCCCTGTTACTAGATCGCCCGCGTCGTTTCGACCCGGATCCATTTGTACTGTTAACTGAGTCGGTTCACCCCCATGTAAGGTCGTTTCGCACTTTTTTTAAATTTTGTTAATAAAAACATTTTATACTAAAATTCAAGCAGATCTAGTTAATTTTTCTTTTCAGGTTGAAACATCTGCTAAAAAATAATCCCCTAAAACAATGTCATACAAGACGTAAACTGAATAATAAGTACATCTTAGCATGTATTATATTATCATAAAGAAGAGGATTAAAAACAAAATATTTTAACTGAAAAGCCAAAATGTAATTGGCGAATACATATTTAGATTGGCAAAAGAAATTGAAGATTGGCGAATTTTTTGGCGAACAAAAATAGGCACCCAGGGCTAGCACTGTATATATCAAGACAGAATATTTTTCCAGAATATTGGTATTGTAATACAGAATATATATATATATATATATATATATATATATATATATATATATATATATATATATATCGAGGGGTTAGTGCCAGAACCACTTATCTTCTTTCCACTTCAATCTGAGAAAACTACACTGAAAACTTTGGAATGCACTTAAAAATCGGAAACTTAATTTTTGCTAAATATTTTGCTTTTAGATGCTAGCAGTTATTTGTTTTAGTATAAACCTTAAAAGTTGTGTCTGCTAATAATAATAAATCATGATGTAATTTGATGAAGAACTATTTAATTTATTCTGGCTCCTGGAACTTGAACACAAACAGCTCCAACCAGAATGCCAGAGCAAGCTATTTTATAAACAGTTTTTCTTACAGTCCAGCATATGTGACACATTGTGTGAAATCTAAGTCAAGAATAATGTTATCTTGCAGTGAGTCCACGTGGCATACAGTAAACGTTTAATTTCGCAGCAGCTCTGAGACACCTAATTGGGTCTGTGTTGTTAATACTTTGAAAATGTACTGGAGGCAGGAAGTAATTGTAAACAATAACAAAATATCTGTGGATGGCAGACACTGGAAATGGTCATGGGTGTTTCCAGCTGTGTGCACAGTAACCTTATCCTACAATGAGATCGTGAATTGGGCTCCCTGGTATTGTAGCAGGTTGCTAGAAGCGCTTAACAACTTTAGAAAAACAATTTGACAAACAAAGCAAAGCCTTAAAACCAGTTATAACAGATACATTTGTTACACTAATTAAATACGAAATGTAAGCTGTCAGAGTAAACTGCTTCATCTGTAGTGTTGAGCTACTGACTGAATTAATAATCAACCGTTAAAATAAGTTAATACGTTGAATGATTTTTAATACACAGTAATTTAACAAAACAAAATGAATACAGGGCCAGTAACTATATTCGGCATTTTTCCTTAAAAGTTTTCACTCGTTCATGTCGTTTTGACATGTTCTAAAACAAATGTTCTTCAACTTAATGATTTAAACAGTAATTTAGAGAGAATAAAATGAAAAATATATTTACAATATATTTGTAATAATTCCTAGCAGAATACGCATTTTCGTAGGTTTTACAAAAATGCACAAAAATCTCATCGTGTGTAAGATGTTTGCATGTAACATAGGTAAGATGTTACTGAAACAATGTTTAGAAGTTATATGTGATAAAAACTTACTAAAATAATATCACATTAGCAAATAATTACCACAATTCTACTGTCCCTTAATTCATTTTGTTGAGTACATTTCAATTATGCAAGTAATACTACTAAAGGTACCCGTGTTGAAACCAAAATCTATTGATTGATACACTTTAAATTGCACATATATGCACTGGCGTATCCGGGTAGCCAGGGATTGGGCACAAGAGGACCTTGCCTTCTCGAATATACCTCTTTTTTTTTACAATACCAACTTTTATAATGCATGTCACCCCATAACATGTGTAAAAGCAGTGCCCTCTATCTCCACCCCACCCCCAATAAACAATCCTGGCTACCCTAATATATATATATATATACATTGTATATATATATATATACAGTATATATATATATATATATATATATATATATATATATATATATATATATATATATATATGCCCCGTTAGGGTTTATTGACTAGTTGGATATTGGCATGGATGGGTAAGAAATATTTAATGGCACGTCAGCACATGATATTTTTAATGCCTTCTAGTCTATACTTGAACAGACAAAAACGATTCCTAATAAAAAACGCCATTTTATTGACACTGATACTCAAACATGTGTTATTCTTAGTAATACACTGTAGGCGAAACGCAAACAGTCAAATTCACAAAATTAGATTTCATTGTTGATAATGTAAACATTTTGTAATAAAACATTTATCTGATAAAAACAATTTATCGATTTACTCAGGAAACACATATAACGTGTGGTACCTTGCATTTTATTTTACCAGCAAAACGTAGGGTGTCTCGTGGCATTTGAGATAAAATAAACGTGTTAATTAGAAACCCCCAATTTTGTAGAAAGTAAAGTTTGTATTTTTGAATTTTGTCTTAAACAAATGTCAATCTCAGGTGAACTGTAGATGCATTGCAATTGTACATTAAATGGAATTAATTTACTGGGATAGTTTTAACATGGTATGTGCACAAATATTTCGCAAATTGTATGCTAATTATTAGAGTGATTATAAAAGTGTTTTGGACATGTTGGATTCTGGTTTTATGTTCTACTTGTAGTATTATTAGCACCAGTGTACAGTACACACAGGAGAAGGGCTGGTAGGTGTTTTACTATGGCTAATGAATTGTTAAAATCACATATTCCATGTTCAGTGCATTGTTGTTCCCCTAAGAATTCAATTTGGCGTAGGTGGGAAGGTGTGTGTGTCCCGCCATGATCGTGACTATGTGGATATACAAAACAAAGCTGGCTATGACACAGCACAACTTGTAACAAATCAGGCAAGTGATATCTTAAAATCTGAGCTGTATTATGACATCTTACGCCAGTGTCTTTCCGCAACATTAATTTTTAATCCAGACCACGGCAACCTGATCTGGAACTTGTTTAAAAAATAGTTATCACAATCTTTAATGTACAAGTCCTAGGCACTGGTTGAAGTAAGATAAAAGGCGATGGGTCCACTAAGGGCAATCAATCATATATCCCATCGCATCTACCTGTACCACTAAACTATGCTGACATGGGTGATATACTGCATGCGTGTACAGGAATGAACTACTCTACTAGTCTTATCATATATAAATTGCAAATACATTGCGGTAAATGTAGATTAAAAATAAGACATTTTCTGGTATAGTTTCATGTTTTGATTGTCAATGTTTTGAAAACATTTAATTTTTTTAATTGAATAAAGACTGTTGATTAAAATATTTAATAAATTGATGTTATAATAATGAAAAAAGTGAATGCCATTAAGTACAATAAGACCAGGTGTAAAAAATATCTAAATACAGTTTAATGCATTCGTCATCAGCATTGAGCTGGTGCGTGATTAAGTATAATGTTTGTCTAATGCGCTCGTAGAATGGTATACAATGTACACACACACATTTTATTTAAATAGCAGTAACCACTTTGTTATAATGACCAGAGATCCCTCATCATTGTGCATACATTTTAACTACTACAATGAACAATATTTATTATTAGTATGCATATTTATTTTATGCCATTTATATAAAGGGGTCACTTCTTCTAACCAATTAGTTATAATATGAACTACCATGAACGGACTCCGATTTAAAGAAAAAATACTTGACCTTTATCTACTAATTCATGTTCAACTATATGTCAAATATTATATAATGTCTATAAAATATACAATGACTAGAAAAGTTACAATCATGTGATGATGCCTTTGAAATAATATAAACTAATTTCCCTCTGTGCTAAGTAAATTAAAATATTTTATTGCGTATGGTCATAAAACATTTATCATCTTTGGGCCCGCATCCTTTTCACAATAAACAATTCCCAGGCATTTTCATTTTAAATTGCAACTTAAATTTATTTTTTATATAATATTCAAATTATCTACAAAATACAGACATAGCTCGTACCATAATTTTTAACTAAGGTTGTTGCATATGGGAACCATGTTTAAAAGAAAGAAACAAAGAAACAAAGAAAGGAATTTTATATTTAATGACAAACTCAACACAACTACACATGTACATGTATGTGGTGTCAGACATGTAGTTAATGACCACAAATATATTTTAGAGAGGAAACTATGGGAAACTAATTTTTTTTATTAGCACCAAGGGATCTTTAATATATGCATCATCCCACAGACAGGATAGTACATATCATGGTCTGTAACACCAGTTGTGAATCACTCGCTGGAACGAGAAATAGTCCAATGATTCCACTAACAGGAATCGATCCTAGACTGAACGTACACCAGGCTAGCACTTTACTACTGGGCTACGTCCTGCCCTCGACAAATTAATTTAATTACTGTAGATCTTGAAATTAACGCGTTCCTAAATTAATGCGAGTGACGGTGGGCAGACTAAAATGCGACATGAAATTAATGCGAGTGGCCTCCCTTTAAAATATTACCTTCCTAGCAACACACGTCCGTGTACTTTTTGGTTCAATCCAAGTTACAGTTGTCTTCAATGAGATCAACGTACTAACATATCTGTGTACACATCAGTTAACCTGTTTAGTCCTTAGTGTTTTTGGTGAAACCAACTCCAAGCATATTTTGCAGCGTTCAATTACGTAACGGGTATGGTTACATAAATCTGATTAAACATTAGCATATATGTACCATTACAACTGTATCTTTCTAAGAATGTAGACATATTTCAAAGTCATAACAAAAGAACAATTCACCCAACTAAGTTGCAATGAACTTGAACAGTGAAATCAAAGAAACGGTCGACCTCAGGATTAGCGTAACACCCATTCACATGCGATGTATCGTGTCGGCTTTTGATAGGATGGCCAAACACCCTGCAATTATCACGCGTGGCTGGCATCTTGTTAGATTATTATGCAATTAGTATGTCTCGTCTACAATGAATTGTGTTCCAGCTGTTTTATAAATGTATTAGAATTTTAATCTTTGTTTTAAAAGTGTGACACATAGCTTGCTGGACTAGTCAACGATTAGTCAGACTTGCCTACAATGAATTGTTTTCCAGTTGTGTTATATGTTAGAATTTTAATCTTTGTTTTGTTTTAATAACGTGGGATACATAGACAAAACATAGAAATAAATGCGTCATATTATTAATGCGAATAACACGAACTCGCATTTTTCGCATTAATATTATGATCGCATTAATTTCAGGATCTACAGTATATTATTTTTTCTCAAATACACATAGTAATTATTCAGACTAAAATAAGGAAAACAACTTTCCTGTTTAACTAGTTTCTCTATGTCTCTGTTCAGTTAATATTTTCTCAACTGCGTGTTTCTTCTGTAGAACTAAATGAACTCTGCAATCACTTCTGATTAAACTATTTACATAACCGGCATTTATTCAGCAACTAGTTAACAACACACACACATTCCAGATGTCTATCCACTACACACTTCCAGCTCCCCGCCCCCATTGTCGGCAGTCCATCTCAGATTACCACCAACGGACTGGTCATTGTCATGCGTAAACAATTACTTCTAGCTACTTCTGCCAGCATTGTTATTTCTTTGTAAGCCAAAACACCCAGCCAGAGATAGTTTACATAAAACACCATTGCTGGATGTAAACACTTAGAGCTAGCATGTGTCATTAGCGTGTCATGCGGTATGGCACCTAGGATTCAACCTCCTCAGACAGTTTACAGCCCACAACAATCCAGTGTTGTGAGCTAACGTGTTATGTCCGTCAGCTATGGGTAATACTACAAAATTCTAGAGAGACAGAATAAGATAGTGCTGAAAACATGGTTTTGCCCTTTTGTGGAAATGGACATAAAAGATAACTGGTTTGGGTTCTCGTTTATAAAAGAATAAATAAATTATTGGTTTGAATGAGACATTGTGAAATGATAGTACACATTCCCATGATGCTGACAAGGTGATTAACTCATTTTTGTATAATTCACCATATAATGGGTTCTGGCACTAACCCCTCGATATATATAAATTTTTGTTTCATAAAATAAAACAGCCTGTCTGGTCATTTCGTTTCTAAAAAAATAAGATTTTTCTATTATATATACAATAATACATCTATTGATTAAGATATATGCATATAGGCCGGTGGCTTTGGAGCACTCTGGAAGGGTAGCACAGTATCTGGTGTGACTGGTAACATAAACACACATACAAACATAAATAAATACATACACATAAATACATACATGCACATACATACACACGTACACACACACACACACACACACACACACACACACACACACACATACACACGTACACACGTACACACGCACATATATATATATATATATATATATATATATATATATATATATATATATGCATACACACACATACACACGCACGCACGCACGCACACACAAACACACACATACACACACTCATACACACACACATACACTCATACATAAACACACGCACACACACACACACACACGTACATATACATAGATACACTCATACATAAACACACGCACACACACACACACACACACACACGTACATATACATAGATACACTCATACATAAACACACACGCATACACACAGACTGACAGACAGACAGACACACACACACACACGTGCATACACACATACACACAAACACACACACACACACACACACACACACACACACACACACACTCACTCATGCATACAACATACACACATACACTCACACATGCACACATTCAGAGTTACTCCAACGTCCCGCTGAGACTCACGAGTGATGCACATCACGTATGTGGACGTCTCTTTGTAATGGATCTACCCCCACCCGTGGGAAGAGCTCTGCTCGAGTTTGGAAACAGGATAGTGGAATACCGCATTGATGCACTGTTTGGAACGAGAAAAAAACCTAATCAGCTGAACGGATCCATCGAGGTGATTCGATCCTGCGACGCAAGCTCCTCTAGCGAGGAGTCAAATGATTGAGCTAAATCCTGCCCCCACGTTTGACAGATAGTTTTTATTTGGCCTTTAATGTTTCGTCTAGACTTAATTGTTGAAAACTTTACTAAATTCGTATTGCAAACTCTGTTCACCTCAAACTTGCCCCCTCCCCCTTTCTGCCCTGGACTTTGTTACTGTTGCAGTGTGCAAGGTAGACATGCCTGAACCTTAATTGGGTATAGGCAGGTATTCATTCATTTTAACTTATTTTCGTGCTTATATCCAATTAAGATTCAAGCACGCTGTCCTGGGCACACACCTGAGCTATCTGGGCTGTCTGTCCAGGACAGTGAGTTAGTTGTTAGTGGTTAGCGAGAGAGAAGAGAGTGTAGTGGTCTTACACCTACCCATTGAGTCGTTAAAACTCGCTGTGGGTGGAAGATGGTACCAGGCTGCGAACCCTGTACCTACCAGCTTTATGTCCGATGGCTTAACCACGACACTACCGAGGACGGTATAGGCAAGTAAAAAGACTTTGCCATTCCCACAGTTACCTATTTCATCCACGACAAACCACGTAAAACGACAAGCCTTGCCTACAGGTGTAATCGTTCTACTACCAATTAGTTATCTTCTAGACTGACTTGCGGGTATAATTTATCGCGGGTGGCGGCTCGACACATTCGCCAATAAACAGACGCGGTCGTATTAACTTTCCGAAAGTCAACACGCAACTAAAGCAGCCGAGAAGTAATTAATATCGTCACCATTTCTTCCTGTCCAGATCATTTACAGATTAACTTTCAAGTATCCGCAACGGGATTGGGTTTTCCTGAGCTAGTGTCAGGTCAGGTGTGACCGCCAAGTCGACTTGTATGCAGCAGGCAGTAAAAAGTTTCCATTATTCACGTACTGTTGAACATTAACAGTAAGGCATAAAACCGGACTTTAAAGGACGCTAACGACATTCGTTGGTGTTCCGACGCCAAGGGAAGAAGTTGCGGAGTGTCTGTTGTCCCGTTAGCAGGTTTCCCGCGGGAAAGACGTGAAAAACGACAATGTCGTCTGCGTTTTGGATTGTACTTCTGCTCTCACACTCTGTCACTGCAGCGCCGACATCAACACTCGGTAATGTACCTAATGCGACTACGACATTTGGGAAAACACCGACAACTGCAGCTACAAGCACAACAACTACTTCCACCACCACAACAGCTACTTCCACCACCACAATGGTGACGACAACCAAGATGTCGACCACAACTACACCAGTGACTACGGTTAAACACTCTGACTGTATATTTGAATCGGCGACACCTCACATCAGGGACACTCTAAACAGTCTGTTAACTGCTGGTGCCAAGCTTGTGGAATATGATGTAAAATTCGACGTCTACGACGCCGACGTCCTTACATCGAACGGCGGCAACCTCTTCAGGCCTTATCACTGGGTCAGAACGTCAAATCGACAAGGTGAGGTTGTACTGGGCCATATAATGGTCTAGATATGATACGTTGTACATACTGTACTGTAACTGCCTATCTTTACTTTGTGGGCTTGTGTGTGTGTATGTGTGTGTGTGCGCGCGTGTGTGTGTGTGTGTGTGTGTGTGTGTGCGCGTGTGTATGTGTATACGTGACTGTGCGTAATATGCATACGTATGGGGTTGGGGTGTTAACTGGGACGGGGGCGTTAAGGGCTCTTTAATTTCACTTTCTATTTCACAAGGTTATTTCCTTGTTTTTGAGCAGACCACGCCTAATGGACTAATTTATCAATTAGTAATACGATCCATCACATTATCACAGGCTGTAAATACGCAACTCATGCTAACCTATCTTCATATGTGTTGATAAACACGTATTCGCATTCAGTAACAGTGCATATTGTTTACTAGCAGTCCTGCCGTAACCGTGTCCTAGTATTCAAATAGCAGACGGACAATGGGTATTCAGTATTCAGTATATAGTCTAATATTCCTATAACATGGCCACCATTATGTCTTTTGTTGCCTGTAGTTCTTTTTGTCAATAATTTATTGATAGTCTAAAATCAATCTTCTTCTTTTTCCCCTCTCATCTGCATATGACCAAGTTATACCTGAAACATTCGAAGCCTGTGCACACAGATTTAACGACTGATGTACGTAATAAATTAGTCTGCTGTTGCCGCCGAGGTCCTTCATTAGTATTATAATTATAAAACCAACACTCTCTGGTAATTTCTTTGAACTTATTTTCGTGCTTATATCCAATTCAGGTTCAAGTACGCTGTCCTGGGCACACACCTCGGCTATCTGGATTGTCTGTTCAGGACAGTGGGTTAGTCGTTAGTGGTTAGTGGTTATTGAGAGAGAACAGGGTGTAGTGGCCTTACACCTACCCATGGAGTCGTTAAAACTCGCTCTGGGTGGGAGCCGGTACCGGGCTGTAAACCTTATCAGCCTTATGTCCGATGGCTTATCCACGACACCACGGAAGCCGGCAGGAAACCGGTTCAGTCACACAGTGATGGTCTTAAACCTCCCTGAGGAGCGGAACGTAGATCAGCGGTCTAGGATCGATCCCCATTGGCCTATTTCTCGTCGCAGCCAGTGCACCACGACTGGTATATCAAAGGCTGTGGTATGTTCTAACACTATCTGTGGGAGGATTAATGTAGCGGGTTTTGTCTCTAAGAATGCATGTCAGAATTACCGAATGGTGTCGTTAAACAAAACAAACTTTAACTTTACACCTCCACGCTGAAGAGTTAAAAACTCACACTGGGTTGGAGTTGGTGCTGGGATAAGAGTTTAGTACCTACCAGTTTTAAGGCCGACCATACCATAAGAGTTTAGTACCTACCAGTTTTAAGGCCGACCATACCATCGATTAGTAACTCACTTGGTTGGAGTTGGTGCTGGGATAAGAATTTAGTACCTACCAGTTTTAAGACCGACCATACCATCGATTAGTAACTCACACTTGGTTGGAGTTGGTGCTGGGATAAGAATTTAGTACCTACCAGTTTTAAGACCGACCATACCATCGATTAGTAACTCACACTGGGTTGGAGTTGGTGCTGGGATAAGAGTTTAGTACCTACCAGTTTTAAGGCCGACCATACCATCGATTAGTAACTCACACTGGGTTGGAGTTGGTGCTGGGATAAGAGTTTAATACCTACCAGTTTTAAGACCGACCATACCATCGATTAGTAACTCACACTTGGTTGGAGTTGGTGCTGGGATAAGAATTTAGTACCTACCAGTTTTAAGACCGACCATACCATCGATTAGTAACTCACACTGGGTTGGAGTTGGTGCTGGGATAAGAGTTTAGTACCTACCAGTTTTAAGACGGATCATACCATCGATTAGTAACTCACACTGGGTTGGAGTTGGTGCTGGGATAAGAGTTTAGTACCTACCAGTTTTAAGACGGATCATACCATCGATTAGTACCGGTAGCTCACACTGGGTTGGAGTTGGTGCTGGGATAAGAGTTTAGTACCTACCAGTTTTAAGACGGATCATACCATCGATTAGTACCGGTAGCTCACACTGGGTTGGAGTTGGTGCTGGGATAAGAGTTTAGTACCTACCACTTTTAAGACGGATCATACCATCGATTAGTACCGGTAGCTCACACTGGGTTGGAGTTTGTGCTGGGATAAGAATTTAGTACCTACCAGTTTTAAGGCTTACCATGTCATCGATTAGTAACTCACACTGGGTTGGAGTTTGTGCTGGGATAAGAGTTTAGTACCTACCAGTTTTAAAGCTGACCATGTCATCGATTAGTCGTAATGGATGGTTTGTACATGCGTCTCTCTCCAGACGGATCTAGACAGGATGATCCGTGTCAGGTCTGTGAATGGTGTGCGACCCGGAGCGGAAGAACACTAATGTGACCGTGGCGGAGACATGCGATAAACTATTCTGTAACTAACAAACTATTACAGACAAGCTGTTGATCGTAGAATATTATTTTAATACATTCTGTGACTGACAAACTATTACAGACAAGCTGTTGATCGTAGAGTATTGTTAAATAACAACAACACCTGTCGCTCCAGACCAGTGATTTAAGTGACGGTTATGATGATGACAATTAAAACACGCCTCATAACTACTACATATTAACATCTATCACGGATATGACAACATCTTGAAAATATCTGGCCTACGTTCCTAATTTGTAAAAAGTGTCTTTCAGAGTTCATAAGTAGCATTTAGTTTGTCAGTAAAGAAACGTTTGTTTGAGCACAGCGAAGGAGATAACCCACTGTCGGTAGAGATAAGCAGCAACAAGTCTTTTCTTTTGCATTCACTTTTCCATAGCCATGACAGCAAAACTTTTATAATTACACACTTTTACACTATTATAAAGAAAAAATAAAGAAAAATATCTGAAAAGTGGGGGGCATGTGCCCCTCCCCCCCGCTTCCCGTTATGTTATAAATTAGCAGTTTTTTTCTGATTTACTTTAAGGGTGAGGGGTGGTAATATTTATATCCATGGTTAGCCCGAGTACTCTATCATTCGAGAGCTGAACAGACATTTGGACGGTGGTGATCGCTCTCTAAGCCAGAGATATCTCTATAGCGAAAACACGGAATGGCTGCCTAGCACACGGTAGGCAAATATTCCACCCCTAATACAACAATAATCCTATATACCTTTACACTGATAATTTTCGAGTTCGCAGATATCAAATATTTCACATAGTAACCACTAATACACACACTATAGGAAAAAACACGACAGCACCCCCTTTCAATAATATTCCGGTTAAATACGTAGGTGCTGACTGTTTTTTCCTATAGTGTGCGTGTTAATGGTTACTGTGTGAAATATGTGTTATCGACAAACTCTAAATTGATCAATGTAAAGATATTTAGCGCCAAACCTAGGATTAGTGTTGTATTGGAGCTGGAATCTTTGCCTACTATGTGGTAGGAAGCCGTTCCATGTTTTCGTTATAGATACATCTCTAAATGAGAGAGCGTAATCGTAACCGTCCAAATGTCTGTCTATCTCTCGAACGGCAGAGTACTCGGGCTTCGCCATAGTGAATGTTGACTGTAACAGTTTTAGCCATATGGTTATATTGTCGTCTTTGGGATTAAATTTGGTTTGGTGGTACACACCACTGAGCTACATCTCGCCTCCTTGTGAGTTTAAACACATTTTTAATATAATTTTGACATAACAGAGCATTATTCGTATAGGCGTACTTGGATTAAATCAAACTGGGTTGGGGCAGGGAATACTACGCGTATTCGTCGAGTGTCTGTGCTAGTTTGTTACTCCGTATACAATTATTATTATATTAGACTAAATTATCAAAAACAAACAAAGAGGAAGAAAAAAAAGAGAGAAAAAGCACTGCACACATATACATAGATATTAAACAACTGTATGTATGTATGTATGTATGTATGTATGTATGTATGGGGGCAGGCATATATTAATTTGATTTTTAACTGGGGGTAGAGGGCAATACATTATCTTCAGTGTTACGTGCACCCTGGACTATCACGTACGAGCGACCAGTGATATGTCTTTAAATAGATAGCACACATTATGCCATGTGATATCGTAAATAACACATGATGATTTTACTAACGGGTATGTAACAAAAAGATAATATTACGTGAGTGGGCGTTTGATACCATTCATCTTACAAAATGTTACAAAATGTATCCATCGAGCGAAAATAAGTAGGATACGTTTTAAAGGAGTTGTATGATTAGTGGTATCTGTTAACAAACATGGATGTGGTATTCTACTTCTTATATTTAAAAAAAACACGTTGAAAAGAAATTTAAATGTTTTTGTTTTCTAATTAAAAAAAAAAAAAATTCCAACTAAAACTTATTTATAGCGCTTGTGCTTGCAGGTAACAACGGTGCAATCAGTTTCAGGTTAACTTGTAGCCTATGTCACAAAGCAATCAATTTCGACCATGTTTATATTATGGGATAGCGACCGGGGCATGACCTGGGAGAAGCTAATCATATGTTTTAATCCATAACACACGTGTGTTATTGATGTGTCACATTATAACGAGGTTCTCATTATCAGGTGTGTGAGAAAAAACAACAACCCCTCCCACAACTATTTGTGATTTGCGAGCTATGAGATACGCCATTAAACTTAATTCAATCAGCCAAACAGCTGCGGCATGTTTCTGTGGCATGCCTTGATAGTATTAGGGCCACTGGCGGTCGGCAGATGTCACAATACGAGGTTTGGAACAATGTGCGGTGCACCCAACACGTGTCTGTTTATTGATTTCACTGCGTGTGTGTTCCAGACACTGTCCTACACCGTCACGAGCCAGTGGTGTCTATAGTAACCAATGTTCCCCGCCATCATGTTGAAATGGAATAAAAGCTATCACTAATCAGTTTTCCAGACATTTTTAATCTCAATATATAATATATAAATTCGTTTTAAAATAATACCAATAACTAGAAAATATATAATATTCAAAATATGACATTTTGAACTTTTTTTCTATTTTATTTGTTTGTTGTTACATGTGTTTTATTTATTTTAGCTATGGCTGTTTTATAATACTCTTGCAACCATATTAATATTTTATGAACTTCATTTTTCATTTCATTTCAACTTATTTTCGTGATATTTCAACTTATTTTCAACTTATTAAGGTTCAAGTACGCTGTCCAGGGCACACACACCTCAGTTATCTGGGCTGTCTGTCCAGAATAGTGGATTAGTTGTTAACTGTTGGTGGTTAGTTAGAGAGAGGAGGGTGTAGTGGCTTACACCTACCCATGGAATCGTTGAAACTCACTCTGGGTGGGAGCCGGTACCAGGCTGCGAACCCTGTACCTACCAGCCTTATATCCGATGGCTTAACCACGACTCCATCGAGGCCGGTTGTGAACTTCAAGAGAGGTTACATGACATTTTTGTCGTTGTTGTAATGGGGTGGGGCAACTTCTTGAAACACTTTATAATATGTAATTTATTAAATAATAACACTGGCCACAAAAATACATACATAATATTTAAAATATGTTTCTACAGTTTTGTGTAAAACTATTAGTACAAAATTTTGCTATTTCATTCCAGGAAAAACGCTTCTTCTTTTGGACCACAACTATGACGTGTTGTCGCTGTCGACTCTTCGACTAGGCGTGGAGACAATGAACGTAACTCTGAGGACGATCCCTAGAGGCTGCATCCATGGCATGTCGGCAGAAGAGAGAATGACTGGTGTCCGAGAACTGTTGCTGAACGACTTCAAACGTCCTGACTTTGGTGGTGGAAGCGGGAGTCTCACCAAAGATAACTTCGTCTGCAATATGTACGCTCGGAACGAGGGAGGATACGCGAATTTCCTCTACCAGTGTTGCCACAAGGACCCAGATGGAGTGACGGTCTGCCAGGACATGATCAGGAACATCTGGATCAACGTCCTGCTCGCCTGCATCATCGTCATCAAGGTGCTGGTCGTACTGTTCAGTCCGTCATTTGTGCCTGAGGATTTTTATAGGAAGAAGTTCACTGAAGCTGACTATGTGTACCATTGTCCTGACAAGAAGCAACTGAAGATCGTTGCCACACGACATCCAGATTCAACCAAGTATCCCAAAAAGATCGTCAAGAGCCAATGCCTTTTCGGCATGGACAATTTTCAAACCATGATTAGTAACATGCATGTTGACAAGGTATACCAGGTCACTTTTGACAAAATTCACCTGGCTGTAAAGGCCCGAAGGTTGTTGCCAGAAAAGGTTGTTCCTGTCAGTGTCATTAAGGTGATCTTTGAAAATATCTTTCGGTGTAAACTTAGAAATCTCGATCCATTGAACAAATGCTGTGAAACGAACATATATCACAAACTGAACCTTGGTTTTAAAGAGATATCCTGGTACAAATGTCTGCGCATCCTGGCCAATCTTGTCCTGATGTTCATCTTCGTTTTGCCTTGGTTAGTGAGAATTATCATCTTCTACAGCTATGAGGCGTCTCATGTGGACGAAAAGCACACTGCAGCGAAACAAATGAAAGTGAAGACACAATTTGAAGGCAGCTTCACAATGTATCTTACCCCACTTCATGGAATCTTCATCGTGACCTACTTTATTTTAGTATTTGACTCACTTTTCTACGGTATTCTAAAGAAAAAGATGAAAGACAAATTCAAATATGTCCTGAGGGAGAGTCTTTTGGACATGCGGGAAAAATCACGTTTAAAGTCTGTGCTAAGACCACCCAGCTCATTATACGACCTTTCGAGGAATATGGAATCATTGGTTTCCTACTGGCTATTCCTTATTGGGTATTTATAGTGCCCTTATAAGTACCTAAACTCGCGTTTTATATGCTACCCTTTTTGAATCTCAGCATTCGATTTTTGAATAACCTGTTCGCTTTCCTGTGTCCTAGGAAAATTATAGCCAAGTTTAAAAGTCAGAAGTCAGAAAAGATGACCGCGGACAAAAAAAACCTTAAACTGAACAGTCTGGAAAAATCTAGCATGTCGAAATGTGAAATATTCTTTCAGATAGTTATCGTCCTCATGTGTCTGACGTCGTTTTGGTCGTCAACGTTCTTGCTTATGGAGTGTGTTTCGTTTTTCGTCGAACTGGTCGTCTACACGATGATGGGAATAATCGTCAACGCTGGAACCACGCTCCAGTATCTCACGGTCTTGTTTCTTCTCTTCATATACGCCAAGGACACATTTTCCTCTGTTCACAAGAAATACCTGAATTTCTACAAAGTTATTTTCAATTTTCTTCTTACAGAAAAAAACTGGATATTCAGACAACTGCACGACAGGTGGTAAATGTTCAGGAAAACACAGTGTTTCGTGTTGAGCGACCATCTATCTCAAAAGACCGACTTCCCGACTTTGACATTTGTGTTAAAGATGGCTGCCTGCATTGCAAGACAAATGGATTTTTGATTTTTCTTGATAAACGAGACACGCCTTTCACCCCTGTACAATTCTTCCATCGTTCCATCGAAATGAACTGCTGTGGGTGTCCCGGGAAGCTGTGGCTTCAGATTTTGCGAGCGTTTGTGAGTTTCGGGAAGATAGTACTTTTTTTGTTCTTCGTGGCTATTGTTGTCATGGCATTTGCTGATGCTTACAAAATATCTTCGACCAATCAAATGCTCGTAACAGTCGCTGGAGGATTTCTGCCGTTTGTTTTTCGAAACATTTTTTCTCGTTCAGGCGGAGAAAGCTCCGTCGACACTGGAAGTATTCAGTTTATCACAGAGTTCGACACCGCCGTTAATACGTTTGAGCAGACGTGGCCTGTGGCAAACATTTTACCAACTCTGGACGAAGAATATGACCCGACAGCTACAAAACCTGCTGGCGAGTCAACGCCAAAAAAGTTAGACACGGGAGACAACTCAGAAGAAAATAATGACCACGATAACACGACAGCCCACGAACTTGTTGTAGATGAACAAAATGTGGATCTTATTATTGATATCGCTAATATTGACCATCACCATAGGCGACTTGGGATGTCAGACGAAATGGGATCAATCTCCATGTTAGAAGACGCCAGTGTCATTGATGTGTAGTTTTGGGCTGGTACGATGGTAGTAATTCGTAGGTAGGGTATATGGCAATATGTAATGATAGTAACGTTAGCAAAAATGGTGAAATGTTTAAACCCATTAAGATTTAAGAAAGAAAGACGCTTCATTATTATTTATTATTAATCTGTTTAATACTGGTTCTTGCAACTGTCTGCGTGAATTTCCGAACATTTTCGATTATATTCGCATATATACAAGTTATGTAATGTTGTTACACTTTTAGTTATCATTAGTAGAATTGCGCTACGAGTCCCGAGCGCATTGCACCAATAGATACTAAATTAAAAACGAACTAACCTCCGGAAAAACCCCACCCCGAAACAAATCCCCAAAACCACACACACACCACGCAAAAACCTGAAGGCTATGAAATCATTTGAAATGACCTCTCAGCTCGTTTATTCAATATGATATCAAATGGCAGCTTGTTATTCTCCACATTTATTTTTATTTTTTATTGTTATTATTAAGTTACATTTAACCATGTTATATTTACATCACTTCAGAAATAGTATAGATTAGATCGAGCTATCGTTTTAAAACACACGGTTTTTTTTTATATAGGAACTTGATGGGAAAGTTTTAAAATGTTTCTTGGAATAGTATATATATATATATATATATATTAAGAGTTAGAAGAGTCAATGCCATCTTGCCTCACTTCTTTATTTGTGAACACTTCAACTTGTCAACATCATAAGCACACTCTCATTGTCAATGAGGAAGGAGGTTATAGGCCTACTGATATTCAAATGACGTAAGAATATGTGGCGCGGTGTGTTTTTGAATGGAAATGACGTGAAACTCGAATGACGTCATTTTGGATGTCCTTACATCAAAATAAAGTTATGCCTAACGTTTTTTGTTTTCTGAACGCTGGACAGCTTTCAGTGTCAAATTGCCATTGAAATGTTTTTATTTGATGACTATGAATGCATGTCAATCATGGAGTGTCACCCAAGTACGTTTGCTTAAATGTCAATAAACCTAGTTTAAAAACTAGGGTCTGTTACTTTAAAATGTCTTAATTCCGTGTGTATGTGCTAGTCTATAGCCACAGTACCACATACTAAAATAAATTTGTTTAATATTAAAATATTATTTATTTTTAATCTATGTATGGTAAATATAATAGATATTTCTGGCAATTTCCATTTTTCTGCATGCAAGATCTGCGTTTTTATTATTTCATGGTTACTTTGAATGTATACGTTTTAGTGCGAAATAATATACACTGTAACTACCGCACTTTTCATTGTCACAGTTTTATACCTAACTTTACGTATCATTTTACTATTACATGTAAATCGTAAATATTTTATTAATAGACGCAATATATAACAGTAGCACATTTAATTTTTTTATTATTATTATTATTATTATTTTTTAAATATGCATGAAAGCCTTCATGATTATGTTAACGAATGATTATGAATATTTTGTATATTTTCAAATTAATGGCCCGGCCATCTTTTCTGTTTAACCACAGCTTGATTAATACCCGAAAGTAATTGTATTAAATGCATGATAATATGATTGAAGATGAATAATTATGTTTATATCATGGAGTAATAACATAGCCTACATGGGCGTCGATCGGTGGGGGACAGATGGGACGCGTCCCCCTCACTTTTCAACGCCGGGGGACAATCTATATAAATGTTCCCTCCACTTTTTCGTTTAACACACACACACACACACACACACACACACACACACACACACAAACACACGCACGCACGCACACACACACACACACACACACACACACACACACAATGTACACACACGTCTCTCCCCCCCCCCCACACTTTTAAAGCCGGATTGACGCCCATGATAACATATTATGTTATTGTTGTTGTTTTATATTGTGTTTTTAAGAAAATGACAAAACAAAGATAAACAAAAACTACTCAAGGCCAAACAAAATAAATTATGGTCTCTGGTCAGCGCGCGTCAACATATATATTTTTTAATTTCCCGCGGTATGACGCCGATTTTTGTAGGAGTAACCTTTGAGTTGTATAGAACCCCCCGTGCTACTTAGGAAAATATTTAGGGTACCAAGGCAAAGGAGGGGGCACCATGGTCATTGAGGATGGACCAAAACAAATGAGGATGACGTAAAAAAACCCACCCTAAATATACCCACTTGTTTTGTGCAATCCATGCTTTAAAAAACCACAACAAACAGCCACATCGCCTCATCAATTCTGGAAATTTGGTCTGACCAAATACCGACCTTTTTTTTGCGGCCACAAGCATTTAGTTTGACCCATATCACGGGTGCGATTATGGATGTGTGTGTGTGTGTGTGTGTGTGTGTGTGACCCTGCATGGGATATGATTAGCCGCTTCGTATGTCCCAAGCTCAAGTGATTCATTAGACCTCGACCATGTCAAGCTGTCCCAGATGAAAAATCTGCGTCATCACCACGCCTATCATTATCATCCAGTATTTGTTATTTTGTGTGTGTGTTTTAATGTGTGTACGTGTGTTTGAATGTGTGTGTGTGTTTTAATGTGTGTATGTGTGTGTGTTTTAATGTGTGTGTGTGTGTGTTTTAATGTGTGTGCGTGTGTTTTAATGTGTGTGTGTGTTTTAATGTGTGTGCGTGTGTTTTAATGTGTGTGCGTGTGTTTGAGGGAGTTTGTCTGTGTTGTTTAACGACACATTGATTAATTAATTGAATGTGAAACATTTGGTAATTGTGACATATAAATCTTAAAGAGGAAACCCGCTACATTCTTCCATTACTAGCACTTCACTCGATATATATATATATATATATATATATATATATATATATAGAGAGAGAGAGAGAGAGAGAGAGAGAGAGAGAGAGAGAGAGAGAGAGAGAGAGAGAGAGAGAGAGAGAGAGAGAGAGAGAGAATGATGTATATCAAATACTGGAGAGTTTGGTCGTTGAGAATATATCCGACGCCACGAAACCGTAAATATAGATGTGTTGAAACGTTTGTTTCGTTTAACGACAACACTAGAGTCTAGAGCACATTGATTTATTAATCATTAGCTATTAGATGTCAAACATTTGGTAATTTTGACATATAGTCATAAAGAAAGAAAACCTGCCAAATGTTTTCCATATTAGCAGCAAGGGATCTTTTATATGCACCATCCCATAGACAGAATAGCACATACCACAGCCTTTGATATACCAGTCGTAGTGCATTCATGATTGGCTAGAACGAGATTCAGGCGAGCGCTTTACCACTGGGCTACGTTCTGCCCCCTATACATGTGTTGAGCATGTCTTTCCTTCTTTCTAGCTTTATTCCCCTTCGAAAATGCATGTCTTCTTATCCTCCCTTATAAAGAACACACGGGCCTTTGGCGCCTGTTATATCTGAACACTAATTTCTGACCCTTGGCGTAGTCAGGGTTTTATATTGGGAGGGGGTACCCACATTGGGGGAGGGGCTACCCATATTGCTATGAGTCATACATTCAATGAAATCATGGGTATTAAAGCTGCAATCTCTGCTCACCATATTATAACATTTTTACTAATGCAAAATACAAGCACACGTACATTGTAATCATCGCATGTGTTCCCCTTCCAAGAAATGTCCTTTTTTATGTAAAAGTGAGAAGAGCCTATACTGCTGTGTTATGGTTCTTGATTTACTGCCACACCCTTGTTTTATACTAGGAAGCGCCCTGGTGTTACACTGTCAACGATTATCAACTGCCTTCATAAACACACAGGTTCTGTCCGTATGCTTTTAGAAAGAAAGAAGTGTTTTATTTAACGACGCACTCAACACATTTTATTTACGGTTATATGGCGTCAGACATATGGTTATGGACCACACAGATTTTTTTAGAGGAAACCCGCTGTCGTCACATAGGCTACTCTTTTACGACAGGCAGCAAGGGAGCTTTTATTTGCGCTTCCCACAGGCAGGATAGCACAAACCATGGCCTTTGTTGAACCAGTTATGGATCACTGGTCGGTGCAAGTGGTTTACACCTACCCATTGAGCCTTGCGGAGCACTCACTCAGGGTATGGAGTCGGTATCTGGATTAAAAATTCCATGCCTCGACTGGGATCCGAACCCAGTACCTACCAGCCTGTAGACCGATGGCCTGCCACGACGCCACCGAGGCCGGTATTATGCTTTTAGTTATTTGTGGAAAAAGTGGCGTGACGTAGCTCAATGATAAAGCGCTCGCCTGATGCGCTATTGAACTACGATGGAGGGAATTCCATGAAACACTTCATTTTTTAAATTGGAACTCTTCTTGTGAAAAGTCATAAAAATACGGCAAAACAGACTCGTAGTGATGAGGCTGTATATACGACAACCGTATAATGTATTTTAGAATTTTATATAACGACTGCCGTATATAGAGACTTGGCAAATGAGGGTCGGCTATATAATAAAATAATTTTTAAAAATATATTATTTCATGACGAAAATAACTGCGAATACGCTGAAATAAAATAATAAACAGTCGGAACATGAACTCACCATTTATTATTATTTATTATTGTTATTATTATTATTATTATTATTATTATTATTATTATCAGGCGCGTGTGCATGGAATTTAGCAGTGGAGAGAGTCTAGACGGTTATAACGCTATAGCGCTTGGTTCGAAAACGGATAACATGTTTTCCAGCGTCACAAATGTGGCATACTACCAGCCAGTCGTTTTTCGTTGAACGTTTGCAAATTATTTTGACTGATTCGCAAAGTGGTCATTCGGTTTAATGTACAGCGTCAAACCCCCCCCCCCCAAAAAAAAAATCCCCCCCCCCCCCCCCCCCCCCCCCCCCCCCCCCCCCCCCCAAACAAACACAGTATAGGGGCCTACTGTCGCATGTGTTGCCGTCCAAAGGTTGGCTTAATTATTATTTAACACAGATGAATGCAGTTCTACGGGCAGGCACAAGTTCAGCTTATAGCTCTAAGTATATCTATAAACAATCAACGGATAGATTATATTATCTAAACAAAAATTCCCTGGAGGTCTACGTCTTCTTTTCAATATCCAGATATTTGTTCACCACCAAAATTATTTATTGCGATTATCTGAAAGAGATAATAAATACACACTAACTACGGAGTGCGAGTGCGAATAATTTTAACATGCTCATATACCACTAGAGATTCGAGCATGTCCGTCCCGGGGCCTGTCTCTGGATAACCAGTGACTTGCTCCGGGATAGACTAACTACGGACAGTACACAAACTAACAATCTAATTAAAATTAGCTCCCCTAGTTAATTACCTGTGGATCTAACAGCACCCCGTTGGAGCTCATGTCCAGATGACCTTTCATTCGACCAATCAAACCCGTACTTGCAAAATCATGGCAGTGATTTGAAAAGAATTTGAAAACATTCGGGATTATGCCGAGAGTATACGAAATGATTCGGGTTAAAAAACGCCCCAAAACCCGACAACAACAACAACAACAAAAAGCCCAACAACAAACAAATTAAAAAAACAAAATACCCCCCCCCCCCCCCCCCTAAAAAACCCCACAAAATAATAATCGCTTGCTCAACCTCCTGCTTAAGCCCCAGTCCCACTGTGGCAATTTTTGGCTGGGAACTAATACGAACCGGCATTCGTTGCGCATCGTGCATCATCGTATTAGATCGGCCACAACCGCAGGCCAATACGATTGTTTTGAAATGTTCAAAACATTCGCAGGGGTCCTGCGAATTGAAGCCTATTCGTACTGCATCGTATCAATTCATGTCAATTCTTGTTGGTTCGTATCTCATCGTTGTGCATTCCTGTCAGTTCGTTGCGGATTCGCATCGGTTCATGTTGCTTTCCTGGTGCAATTCGATACGATGAAATAAGGTGTGCAACGATAACATACAAATCAATAAGAATTGACACGGTGTAGACATGATGTACAACGATGCAGTAGGAATGTGTGGACCGAACTAACACGAACCAGTGAGAATCGCAACGAATTGATAGGAATGCACAACGATGAGACACAAACCAATAAGAACAGACACGAATTGACACGATGTACAGCGATGCAGTAAGGACTATGTAGAATGCAGAACGATTTAGTACGATTCAGAACGATGTAGAACGATGCAATAAGAACTGGTACGAATTAGGAGGCAATTGGTATATACTGAGGGTGAAATCCTGCTTGTTTCATTACCTGACAAAGTTTTGAGCAGTGAACATCTGTACTCATGAGCAGCTATGGCGCTACTTACTCCTGTTCAGAGATTACATCTCATAAATGGTCTCTTGATGGTCCAACAACAGCATGCTGCTAACACCCTAACTGTGGTCCATTTGCTCCATGTGCGACGTCGGGCATGCCGGCAACAGCGGAGGAGATATTGGGTCCGAAAATGGCTTATCAGGAGACCACTGTATGGCATGTACGAGAAACTGATGGGAGAATTGGAGCGCGAAGACGTGGCAGGGTTCCGGAACTTTATCCGGATGGAACCAGCCCGGTTCTATGAGCTGTTGCAGAGAATCGGTGATCGCACCATAAAGCAGAACACCTGGTTTAGGAAACCTCTGGAACCTGGTCTGAAGCTGTCCATCGCACTCCGCTACTATGCTGCAGGGGACAGCTACCACTCCCTCATGTACAGCTTCAGAGTGGCTCATAACACCATCTCGAAGATTGTGCTTGAGGTGAGCAGTGCCATTGTGGTAGAGTTGGCAGTGGAGGTCATCTCCTGCCCAGCGACACCTCAGGAGTGGCAGCCGATTGCAGATTTGTTTGCAGCGAAATGGCAGTTTTTCCACGCCCTGGGCGCTCTTGATGGCAAACACGTGCACATCCGATGTCCGGCCAAGGGGGGATCATTGTACTACAATTACAAGGGCTTTCACTCTATCATTATGATGGCCCTTGTCGATGCGGAGTACAAGTTCATGTGGATCGACATCGGGACGGCCGGCTCCCACTCCGATGCCCAAGTCTTCAACCACAGCGAGCTGAAGGACGCCATCGACATAGATTGAGGAGCGGAGCCTCCTTTCGCTTGATGGGTGGCATATCATTGCCCATCTGAGTCTCCTGCTGTGGGGATCTCTCCACCGTATCAGTAGGCAGATCACCTTCTTCTTCGCTGGAGGTGACTTGTGGAAGTGGGGTAGCTTTCCGGGTGGGTGGGGCCTTCGCCTTCGCCTTGTCGCGCCCAGCAGGACCCCCGTGGCCCTTCCTAATTATGGAACCTCTTGGCATGATCTCTTCCCTCTAGCAGAACTGCAGGTGTACTGAGGATCGCTGTGAATGCTGGCGATATTTATACAATCGTGACCCACCGTACTAGTGCCTATTGGATCTCACTGTTTCGTATTGGTTCGTACTGGTTTGTACTGGTTCCTACTAATTCTTATCGTGTTCGCATCGCATGTCATCGCATCCGTATTTATTCTCCGTCACCATCGTACTGCGTTGTTCTGCATCGTAATGCCATCGCATTGCATCCTACCAGCTCGTGTTCAGTTCTTATTGATTGCACATATCATCGTACCGCATCATATTAATTCTGTCTTGAGGTAGAACCAATGCGGACACCGAATTTTTTAACAAAATATCGCCACCATTCGCAGGCCAATCCATTTTTCTTTATTCGTATTGAATCCCCAAACTATTCGCCACAGTGGGGCTGGGGCTTTAAGAAAAAATCGTGAGTTTATGTTTCAACTTTTTTTTTCCAGCGTATTCGCCGTTATTTTGTCAAGAAATAATATATATTAAATTATATTTAAGTCTCTATTAAAATTCAAGGGTACTTTATACGGCTGTCGTGTATATGGTCTCATCAATACTCGGTTTTGTCATACGTTTTAAAATTAAAATGTTTTCGGTGATACAATAACGAGGTTTGCTTTTCCAAATTAATGTAATTATCATTTATGATCCATATTTAGAGAAATAAGATCCATTAAATCTGTGACTGAGTGCCTTTAATGCACAAAAAAAAAGAAGAGAAAAAGAAGCTATACCAAATTGAGAACTTCTAAATATTAATATGTGTGATATAGATTGACTACATTTATAATACTACAAAGGTTGTGCCTGACCAGTGGTGCACACAAATAAAGCTTTTATCGAAATCTATTGGTTCAGATACCGGCCTCGGTGGCGTCGTGAAATTCATTATTCTACACGGAACAGCAATTCGGAATATACGCTTGCATAATAAATACAAGCCACATTCTCATCATTTTCCTTTTCTTTATGATTAGGTCTTGCATTTCCTGTTCCCTTCTCCGTTCCTGTACCCTCCCCTTTGCACTTTTCCTTTTGATTTTGTGTTGTCCCTTCTCTGACTCGTAACTTACTGTTCTTGGTAACATGGCTGAGGGTTGTTTTTTTGTTTTTGTCTTTTTTTTTTAATTCTTGTATTTCTTTCAAATAATCACAATCTGTGACTACTCTATTGCTATATACGTTTGAATTGGTCCAAATAATATCATGATTTTGAAAACGACGATCATAACTCCGCAGACATATTTCACAAAATGTTAAATGTGAAATGTTTATAACTTTCTAACTACTAAAACCAAAATTTGGTTCTGTTTTCATTATTTTACATCTTTTGGTATATATTTTGGTTTGCATTAAACAAAAACTTAACCATATATTTACTTTCTAATCGTTTTTGTTGTTCTACAATAAAAAACAAAACAACCCCCACACCGGAAATGTGGGGTACCCAGTTTATTATTATTATTATTATTATTATAAGGAGACGTAGGGCGACGTCATTCTAACGCTGACGTCATTTAAATTTAAAACGTTTTAATGGAGTTATGGGATGCGGTTATCAGTTAACTTCACACCTTTTAAAATAATTATTTGTTCCATATTCAACAGTAAATATCGTTTAGGCCAGCCTACATATCGGTATGTTTTTAATTTTTTCATAGGTATAGTTAATTTTTAAAATATTAAAGAAAACGAATTGTACCATTTGTCAAATATATATACAGAACTTCACATACGTTGTTTTCGCATCCTATTTATTGCACGAGTTTATTTTGCGCAAGAATATACATACCACGAGACCGCTATGTTCTTTCGCAAAATAAACGAGTGCAATAAATAGGAAGCAAAAACAACGTATGTGAAGTTCTGTATTTATTATATACCTTCTTTTATGTTTTACACAAACGGTTTTTAATTTAACGTCATAACAACATTTTGTTAAATCTATAATTAAATCTCCTTGATTTACTTAACGTTAAGAATCATACTCTGCGCCAGCCTTGTGTAATGTTTCAGTTACGACATGACGTCATTTGTAAATCATATATGACGTCAGTAAATAAAAGGCGCTAACTGCAGTGAAAAGAAAAAGGCAATTCCCCATTTACAAGTTCCGGTCCATATTGCACATATGTGCGATACAAATAAATTTATCACACGGTTTCAAAATGCCTTTATCACTGTACTAAGATTGAATAGGTATGTAATAAAACATTGAAACAATACCGTTGGATAGGCTATGCTATCCTTATTTTGATAATGTATTAAGCCATTTGAAACAATGCTACCGTTAATATTAAAGGGGCTGTTCAACAATTACGTAGGCTATTTTACTGGCGTAGGACGGTGCTAAAAAATGTGTGTGTGCGGGGGGCGGTGGGGGGGGGGGCACACACTATATATAAATACATGCCCCTTGACCGCACCCTCGGTTTCTACGCCAGTGCGTAATGCGCTAGGCTCGGTGTAGGGTTTCTAGCAGAAAGAAATTTGTGGGTATGGCGGCTATGGAATTGAATATTTATAATGTGTGTGCTGCATGCACCTGCTGTCCTTCAGAAAGAAAATGGTTAGATTTAGGTTTAGGGTTAAGAAAATCATACAGTAATGACAAGAGTAATTAATTTGTCAGTACAAAGTTATGTTGTCATGTTTGTTTTCAAAATACTAACAGTACTTCTTCGCATCCTTAAAAAGTCTGAATCACATTTTCAACAACTACGATAAATTACTCTCCTACCTTTAATTACCATTAGATTTCCCCCACTTTTTGTCCACACATTCCACATACTAAAAGGCCGTCCGACAGGGATCGTCTTTTTTTAATACTATG
The DNA here is from genome assembly GCF_016097555.1 of Gigantopelta aegis. Classification (NCBI taxonomy): domain Eukaryota; kingdom Metazoa; phylum Mollusca; class Gastropoda; order Neomphalida; family Peltospiridae; genus Gigantopelta; species Gigantopelta aegis. Next base: position 49,517,397 of record NC_054701.1, read on the forward strand.
GAATTTACTAAGAGTTATTTATTTCTGAATCGATTGTTTTCTACAATCCTTCCCACAGGGAACGCCTTTTTTCACACTAGGCCCCCTATGGAATTTACTTCAAGTTATGTATTTCTGAACCGATCACATTTTTGTAAATTGCTCACAATTTTTTTTCTTTTTTTTTCTTTCCAAAACACTTTTAATTTTCTTCTTACATCAGACCAAAGTGAAATTATTTACTAAAAAACCCATATTTGTATGAGGATGCCCCCCATTCAATTCAATTCAATTTATTGTATAATACCAAATTGGTGTCAGGAAACAAAAAAATAGTACAAAAATGCAATCGTGATGACGTCATATTAATCACGTCACATACTTCAGATGTTTCCACCTCGCTTGAAGAGTATTGCATAAAAAAAAAAGTAAAATGGTAGAAGGCCAAAAATTGCATGCTTTTTATCCTAGGAGATCTCCGAAAGACCGGTTAACCACTACAGTGATTTTTTTTCTATTCCAACAAATGATCCACGTGGTATGTGCTGTCCTGTCTGAAAAACTATTGCTAATATATTCCTTGCTGTTAATGCAAAACTGTAGAGGGTTTCCTCAAAGACGTCGTGTCAAATATTACCAAATGTTTGACATCCAGTAACTGATATTTAATTCTCATTAATGTGCTCTAGTGATGACTTTAATCAAACCAAACTTTATTACCAAACGAAACCAATATAATGTATTCATATTAACAGAAAATCCAACAATTTAGTGACCTAATTTGTAGTCCAGCGGATGACCAGTGGGCAAAATTTAAGCTACATAGAACATGCTCAGTGAGTCATAAATAATTCTTCTCTGTAGGTAGTACTATACCAAATAACTTCCGGCTGGGTCAAAGTTCGAGGTGCACCCAACTTTTGATAGAGAAGTGAACACCACAAGTCCTGTGATTGGTTATAAATGTGAGTGTGTTGGTTGTAAAAAATAATAGTTTCATCTGGGTAAAAAAAAATTGCAATTTTATTTCATCTAGTACCAATGTGTCAAGTAGCCTTGTGCTTGAAACATGTATGGGGTACCTGTAAAAAAAAGTACTCGAATGTTGTGCGAAACTAGGGTAGTCGTAGACGCTACCCGTTATCTCAGAAACGAGCAGCTTGACCCCCATTTTTTTCTGATTCACTTTAAGTGTAAGGGGTGGTAGTATTTATATCTGTGGCGTTTATGTCGGTTGATACGTTGCAGGTAGGAGTTTTAGCCACATATGTTACTATTGTCGTCTATGGGATTTGATTTGGTAGTATACACCCTGTAAAGCAAAATAAGTGCCCGCAGACCCTTTTTAGTTTCAGGTTGTTTGTTTCTGTTATTGTTTTGCTAGAGAAGTTGCTCTGTCATTCTTTGTTTTCATTTCACAGCATCCTGGTTATTAGGCTCGGCACAGCCCTGTTTATGCTTCAGTCACAAATGGACCGGTAGCCGTGCGGTGTGTGTGTGTGTGTGTGTGTGTGTGTGTGTGTGTGTGTGTGTACGCGCGTGTGCGGGTATCGTGTAGCCTCCCCGCGATGTCGCCAGATACCGCAAGGTCACCTCAAGGCCGCCGCATGGTCACCTCAAGGCCGCTAGGTGCCCCTACGATATGTCTGCGGTGGGTTTCTGATTTTAAAAATCGTACGGTCTTCAAAAAAATATAATTCCGCATTAAAAGTTTCCGATGACCCTACGATGCCAAAAAATCAGCCAAAAACTCAACGATGTCCGTAGGATGTCACCGATACCCGTAGGATATTCGTAGGATATCGTCAAAAACACACATCGTACTTACCCACTTACGATGCATTTGTGACTGAGGCATTAGCACGGAATGTTGATTATTGCCAGTAAAGCATGACACCGGCATTACTTTATAGAAAGCCACCGACGTTCACCGATCTCAGACGTAACAAGAAGAAGACGATGAGGGTGTTCTACCACTAACAGGTTTCCCGCCAAAAAGAAATGAAAACGACAATGTCGTCTGCGTTTTGGATTGTACTCCTGCTCTCAGACCCTGTCACTACACAGACGGTTGCTGAGGCGAAGTCAACAATTGGAAACACCGAAGCCACAAACACGAAAACGGTGACGACAACTAAGATGTTGACTAAAACAACACCAGTGACTAAGGTTCAACATCATGAATGTATATTTGAAGTGGCAACACCTGGCATCAGGGACACCCTGAACAGTCATGTAACTTCTGGTGCCAACATTGTGGAATATGATATAAAATTTGACGTCTCTACAGCGAACGGCAGGGGTCTCTTTAGACCTTCTTACTGGGCCAGAATCTCAAACCAACATGGTAAGACTATATTAGGCCACATATTGTCTATATAACACCTCCGCCTGCTACCGACCACGGTCGGGCTACTGGTGCTCCCTTGCACCTGCCAGTGCAGGCGGTCCCTCCCCTTCCCCTCCCCCACCTTTCCTGTTCTGGACGGAGGAGCCGGCCGAGGCCGGCTCTTGTGCCCAGGACAGGCGTGCGCTACAACAGCTTGCTCTGAATGTGCACGTAAAGAACTATGACCTGACCTGACCTATATAACAATATTAACATATAGGGTTTCTGGCAGAAAGAAATTTTTAGGTATGGGCTCTATGGAATCGAATATTTACAATGTGTGTGCTGAATGCAACCAGTCGACAGGGGGTATGGGGGGCCTCCCCCAGAAAGAAAATGGGTTAAGTTTAGGGTTAGGGTTACGAAAAGCATACAGTAATCATAAGAGTCAGTAATTTTGTGAAAAGGTTAACTTAATGAAATAAATCTGCAAAAATATTTGGGTATGGCGCCATACCCGTTTTACCCTCTTGCAGAAACCCTGACATATTATGTTATATATACATTGGGTTCTTATGTTCAGTGATAATATGTTTTCGTCTTACTTTTACAATATATGGCATATATGACAAAATAACAATATTTGAAGTTTTTGACCTTAAAATTTAAAACAAGTGTTACCTTGACCTTGAGTAGTGAAAGATCGTATTAAGTATAAAACGTGTGGTGTTAACTGTTCAGGAATATCTGCTACTCTGCTTTGACTACTTTTGTAGAAGCCAGTTTATAAAATGTAGAAGATCATGTAATGTTTTTGTTTAAAACGAAACGAATATAAACCTGTCATTCCCCATCAGCTTTTTAGCTGTGGGCTTATATTAGTCTGACAGTTTGTGTATAGTTTTATTATGTATTGTTACAAATCAAGTTTGACATTCATGGCAATTTATCCATTTTTGACAGTTATGTCCTTTGAACTTAGGAGATAAGAAAATTGGTTTTCCAGACTTTTGTGTTGCCCGAAGATATTGAGATAGCATTTTATATATAGCTTTATCATGTACAGTTACAGTTCAGGTTTAACTTGGTGATTTACCCATTTTTCACAGAGTTATGGCTCTTGAACTTAGGAGATATGACAATTTGTTGAAACATGTATCAAATGTTGCCCGAAGATATTGAGATAGAATTTTATATATAGCTTTATCATGTACAGTTACAGTTCAGGTTTAACTTGGTGATTTACCCATTTTTCACAGAGTTATGGCCCTTGAACTTAGGAGATATGACAATTTGTTGAAACATGTATCAAATGTTGCCCGAAGATATTGAGATAGAATTTTATATATAGCTTTATCATGTACAGTTACAGTTCAGGTTTAACTTGGTGATTTACCCATTTTTCACAGAGTTATGGCCCTTGAACTTAGGAGATATGACAATTTGTTGAAACATGTATCAAATATTGCTCTAGCAGTACTCTCAGAATGCTTATTATTATTATTTTTAAAATTTAAATTATTATTTATTTTTAATTTTATTATTATTATTTTTTAAATACTGACACCCCTAACCCCGTTTTCAGCTGCTATCGAAGGAATTTTAAAATGATAGCCCCACACAATTCCTCCTGAAAATAGTTTATTGACTGGAAACATCTTTAAATATGAATTAAGGTCCAGTAAAAATTGATTGATAAACTAAGGTCCAGTAAAGATTGATTGATAGAAATGTCATTAAATTAAGTTTTCACTAGGCTTTGATACACGTCCTTAGATTTGTAACAAGACCAATATGAAAATACCTATTTAATAACATAATTATATTACATGAATGTATTACATTACATTCAAAGTTTCCAACCATTAAAATTGTATACTCTAGTCTAACTCTATATTGTTTGGCGGGTTCTAATGAATCACACTATTTGCGTCACCTGACATTTTTCGATACATGTGAATTACTGCCTATACGGTCTTTTAGAAATCATTTCGCGTGATGAAGGGGAAGATTTGGCAATTAGTTTGAGAATACAGTTACTTTGGTTTTCATCCATTGTCGTACTAGGCGGTTTTTCTAGCACGGCTTTCTGGCACCTTTCTACTGGTTGATTGAACTAGAAACGTCTATAGATGGTTTACCTAATTTGGGAATGTCATTATGTTGGTTCCCCTGTTTGTCTCAGGAGAGGGAGTATTTTTTTTTCAATAGTTATATAGAGAAATGCATTTAAACGTCAACTTCTTTAAAAAAAAAAACCCCACTTATTCAATTCTAATCAAATTTTGTGGTAAGCTTCTTTGGCACATGGAGAAACAAATATATGAATTTAGTCTTTTTGATGGCCAACATCGTTTATTTATATGGAGGGACTAGTACTGTATCTATTGAGCTTCTCCATATTTCACAGTACTATTTTATGGTCATGGTCCACCATGTGTTTGTACTATCTCAGATATTTTAATCTGGATGTCACCCATTTGGGCCAAAACCAGGGTACAGGAAAGTTAAGTACACCTTTTCTGTTACAATTATGTGAAAGGTAAATTATTTTAGTAACCGTTATATGTGAAAGGCATTTAAAACAAATGTTACATGTCACATGGGTAGACGCGTTCTGTCCTAAAAAAAACAATCAGATATGCCCTAAAGGTCCTATGTCAAAGTTGAAATTACAATATTTCGTTATATTCACTTTAAAAAAAAAAAAAAAACTCGAAATTGATCGATCCCACTCATAATCTTCCCATAGTTAACTATCTCAGATATTTTAATCTGGATGTCATAATCTTCCCATAGTTAACTCTATAATAATATTTTTTAAGTCTTGGACTGAACGACGAAACGGGTTTTCCCGAATAATGCGTGGCTAAATATAGCATGGCCACCATCTTTGTTTCTTTAGTCAGTTAACTGCAAAGAATTCTGGGTAAATTTGATGTAGAATGTGTACACATAAAACAGTGACGTCACTAGTTAATACGTGTGGCACTCTTACGACCCCCCCCCACCCCCAAAAAAAGAAAAGAAATCCATTGGTTTCTACTCATAAATGGAATTATTTGGTTGTAATATTTTATAGGCATATAATAGCTGAAGATATAAACTTTATGTTTTAAAGCAAAAATGTATAATGAAAACAAAATGGCTGGGAACTGCCATTATTGGAAATTTGACACAGCACCTTTGTGCTGTCAAAAACACCAAGACAGAATGTTTTTCCTCAGGTGTACCATCTCAATGTGCTGTAACAAACAACATCAAGACAGAATGTTTTTGCTCAGGTGTACCATCTCAGTGTGCTGTATCAAACAACATCAAGACAGAATGTTTCTCCTCAGGTGTACTATCTCAGTGTGCTGTCAAAAAAACACCAAGACAGAATATGTTTTCTCAGGTGTACCATCTCAGTGTGCTGTATCAAACAACATCAAGACAGAATGTTTCTCCTCAGGTGTACCATCTCAGTGTGCTGTAACAAACAACATCAAGACAGAATGTTTCTCCTCAGGTGTACCATCTCAGTGTGCTGTATCAAACAACATCAAGACAGAATGTTTCTCCTCAGGTGTACCATCTCAATGTGCTGTCAAAAAACAAACAACATCAAGACAGAATGTTTTTCCTCAGGTGTACCATCTCAGTGTGCTGTATCAAACAACATCAAGACAGAATGTTTCTCCTCAGGTGTACCATCTCAGTGTGCTGTCAAAAACACCAAGACAGAATATGTTTCTCCTCAGGTGTACCATCTCAGTGTGCTGTAACAAACATCAATACAGAATGTTTCTCCTCAGATGTACCATCTCAGTGTGCTGTAACAAACACCAAGACAGAACGTTGTTGTCGGGCATCATACGTCGATATTATGGTCGTTCTTTTATATCAGTTCTGACAGCTAAACTCCTAAGTATGGATGGACTTCGGATATCATTACGATAATGAACTATAGGTATCTTGGTTCAGTTGGTTACAGTTCGTGGCCAAGTTATCATGATCTGACAGGATGTGACTATGCATGAAACGTTTTCAGAAATACAAAGTTGAAGGGCACAGCGCATGGTTGATCATGTCCATTTTCAAATTAGACAATTGCTAATATATTTAAAGGACACCGGACACCAAACCATACATACGGAGTAATGAATTTATTTGCCGTCATAAACCACAACACGCAACTACCGTGCTCCCCTTATTGACTAATTTAAGTGTGCCAGTCTTGGTTGGGTTTTTTTTTCGCCCATCTCCGATGTTTGCCAGAAACTGTCAACAGTTGATGAGCTACAACATTTAGTATTAGAATACCAACATTTTCTTTAAATTAGCCATTTAAAAATATTTTTCAAGGAAATACTTCACATATTTGAAAATTGGATCAAACTAAATTATTTCCATTGTGAACGGTGCCTCAGCAGTCTTGGCGAGAACATCTTCTTTGTTCATGGCAATAATGGTGTGGAAACAGATGCGTGTTCACTTCTTTGTCAGGAATCAGTATCATATTTGTCAGGGATCAGTAGCGTCTGTGAACGAGGCCAGGTTAAAAAAAACAAAAAGCAAACTTTCTACAGAAATACAAACCAACTGAGCCAACCAGTCCCTTGGAGAAAATAATATTTCGAACATGTTTGGTGCAAATGTTAAGTCGTGCAATTAGGTGGCACATATAAGTGGTCTAGAAGAGGACATTCAACCCATATTATCATGGTTAGGAAGAGGCTAATGGAGTTTTTCTACCACTCGCGTATACTGTCAATCTGCGTCAAATAATCCGAAGATGTTGCAGATGGAGATGGTGGTGATGATGTCCATTCAAAGACTGAAGATGATACTAATGATGACAGCTCTGCTTATATGTAACTAAAACCATTTGTTTTAACATGTTTTACTTTAAAATAAAGGATTTGGTTTCTGTACATGTAAGCTATTTTGAATAATCTTGGCACAGTATGTTCGTTAAAATTGAACACTGATTGTCATTTTTATTTGTATTTCACTTTATAAATGAGATTGTTCATGCGTTTTTATATACTATTCATATGAGTACAATTTAATTAGTATTTCTATTGTAAATAACCAATTTGGGCCACAAATTGGCCACATTGGTGGTATTCTTATTCTTTGGCCAGTCCTAGACAACAAAATAGTACTGTCAAATATTCAGAGGGTTATTAGATAGAGAATGGTAACACAAGACCCATCATATAACAATCTCTAATAATGACAAAAATTTTGTCAGTATGTCAGATATTTTTAGAATCAGCACCATTTGCTTTACATAAAGAAGACTTGTCAAACCTTCCTTATTCTGATCTACCTCTTAGGCTAATATATTATTAATTTTATTTCAGGAAAAATACTTCTACAATTGAACACCAACTATGGCGTGTTGTCTCTATCGACTCTTCGACTTGGTGTGGAAATGATGAGCGTAACTCTGAGGACGATCCCTAGAGGCTGCATCTATGGCATGTCGGC